>NC_061122.1:104473349-104611863 GCF_002878395.1 Capsicum annuum | reverse complement strand
GTAGGATGATAGCTTTATGCATCTAATTGGACTATTACATCCCCACGCAATGATGTAATTATAATGTCAAGGTTAGGTAGACGATTAGAGGCTGGGAGACCATGATCATGCAATAAACCCTACAAATCAACAACCAATATAAACAATCTAACAAGTAAAGCTCAATAACATAGTATAATTTCTTGTAGTGCCTTAACCCTGTGCTTTCATCCATTGACTGTCTAAAGCCTTTACTTTTCTGCTTTACTTTACTTTATTTCTAGCTATAAATCTCATACTCTTTTGGTTATGCTTGCACTAATTAATCTCAATAGTTGAACTAGGATTGGATAGTTGTTAAAAAAGTATTTGAGAGATCTATATTCATCTTTGTAAAAGGCCACTGCATTACTTGGTGAGACCACGCACACTTGCATATGTGCTTTGGCATAACAAGTTTTTGGTGCCATTGTCGGGGATTTGTAAATTGGCAACTATTTTAGTTTTATTTTTACTTTGTAGACTTCTTTGGTGATTTATGCTTCGTCTTGCTATTGAATTTGTAGGAAATAGGTTTGCAAATCAGTAAACTGGCAAGGGATAGGGAGTTAGTTGAACTAATCCTCAAACTGGAGAAATGCTTCCATCAATGAAGAAGAGAAGTAATTATTATCCCACGTATCCCACTATTTCAAGAGGAACAAGATAATCCTGCTCTAATGGCTGAAGATCAACCAGACCGCTAGACAGTCCGAGAAGTGGCAATCCCACTTATGATAAATTTGACCTCCCCTTTTCAGAAATCGACTACTAGAGGTAACTATGAGCTAAAATAGAACATGGTGTAGCTCTTAATCGGCAGTGGATAGTTTGCGGGGCTTTCATATGAAGATCCATAAGTCTATTTTTATAACTTCTTGGAGATCAGTGATACATTCATCCCTACGGGTGTGTCAACTGATTATGTTAGGCTGACACTATTCCCCTTTTCACTATTGGGGGAAGTAAAAAAGTGGTTGAACACTAAAACAGCAAGTTCAATCACAACTTGGGATGACTTAGCCCAAAAATTCCGCATTCGGTTCTTCCCATCTACCAAGACTGCAATACTACAAAGTGAGATTGTGTGCTTCAAAATAAAGACAGATGAGAATTTATATCACTCATGGCAGAGGTTCAAAGCACTTCTTTGGGACTGTCCATATCATCAACAGTCTAATGAGGTACTAGCTCTCACTTTTGTTGAGGCACTTAATCATACCATAAAAAAATTTCTAGATTCAGCTACTGGAGGTCAAGCTTTGGAGTTGACGTATGATGAGCTTTATACCTTGTTGAATTAAATTGTTCAAGAGAATCTTGAGTGGCATTACGACTTAAGAAGTTTGACAAAGAAGGTTGCAGGTGTGTTGGAGGTAGACCATTTCACTGCCTTATCAGTTTAGCTTGATTCTCCATAAAATAAATAATAAATATGAAGTTGGGGTTACACAACCTGTAGCCACAGTTAATGCAATTCAACAGACTGTAGGTTGGTGTGAGGTTTATGGCAACAGTGGCCATGTTATGGCTTTGTATTCTGCAAATCCAGAGTCCATGATATTTGTCATCAATGTTCAATGGCTGATTTATGGGAGCGCATACAACTTAAAGTTGCAGACTCAGCCACTAAATTCATCATAGAACAACCAACAACAACAATTTCAACAGCAGCAGGTTTAAGGGAATCAGGCCATAACTCAGACTAGCAATGTGGAAAAGATGTTGAAACAACTTATATCTAGTCAAGCACAGTTGGTAGTAGATATGAAGAGTGAACAAGCAAAAATTAAAAGCCAGCAAATAGCTATTAGGAGCTTGGAGTTTCAGATAGGTCAAATAGTAGCAACTCAGAACACTAGGCCTTAAGATGGTTTACCAAGTGATACAAAAAATCCTAATCAAGTGATGGCAGAATGGAAAAAGCTCAACACTAAGCCTCCAAAGGCAACGAAGGAGGTAGATGCAGAGATAGTTCTTAAGCGAGTTACTGACAAAGTTGTTTAAAATATGAGAAAGTCTAAGTACTCAAAAACCAATGTTGCTAAACAGGTGAAGGAAAGACCATCACTACCTTTCGCACAGAAATATATAAAGGAAAAGGAGGAAGCATGCTTCAAAAATTTCTTTGGCACATTCAGGGAGCGTCACATTAACCTTTCTCTTTTAAATGTTTGGCAGGGAATTCACAAGTACGCTAAGTACTTGAAGAATATGTTAACTAATAAGGTTAAACTATAGGATATTGAGATAGTAGCACTCACTGAGGAGTGTAGCTTTGTGGTGATGTAAAAGATTCCCCAAAATCATAAGGACCATAGGAAGTTCACTCTCCCTATTCAAATTGGCAAAAGTGAGGTGGTCCATGCACTGAGTGATTTAGGGGCAAGTATCAACTTGATTCCCCTATTTTTGTTTAATAAGTTGGGACTAGGAAATCCGAAACTGAGCACTGTGATACTTTAATTGTCAAACCAGATAATATCCTATCTGTAGGAATCATAGAGAATGTTCTGATCAAGGTTGGTAAGTTTATTATTCCTTCTGACTTTATTGTTTTGGATTTTAAGGTAGATGAAAGAGTTCCAATTATCTTGGGATGTTTATTTTTGGTGATAGGAGGAGCTTCGATATATGTGAGAGAGGGAATGCTCACAATGAAGCTGGATGACAAAGAGGTGATTTTCAAAGTGTACAAACCGCTTAATACACTATCCTACTACAAAGATTTGTGCATGATTACACTGATTGAAGAGGATAAGTATGGGGTGGTGGAGTCTATTCCACAAAATACCTCTTCGGACTTCCTTATTGAGTAGCCTAAGACATAACCAACACGCCCCAAAATAATGTAAATTTATGTGCCTAAAAAGGTTGTTATTAAGAGAGCTGTTGACCTTGAGATTTCACACTCAAGAGGTCAAAACTAAATAAAAAGATGATGTCCGAGTGTGAGGAAGAGGATGAATAAAAATGGATGAATCAAAAATTGGGCCGTGCCACGATACTAAATCAAGAGCTGCCTGGGAAGCAACCCAAGTTAGGGTATGGTTTATTTTTATTAGTTTAGTTTTTAATTCACGTAATTTTTATTTTTGGTTGAGTCACAAGTTAATGGAAAGTCTGTGTACCAAAAAACCTGAGCTAAGGAGGATGGCAGAGATTGAGTGTGGGGTCCCCGAACCCTCTTGATATGTAAAGATGCTACTAGCTAGGCCTAGAAGCCTCAGAGAGTATTTCTATCTCTACTTTAAACTATATTTTAGGGAAATTCCCATTTTTAGGGTAAATTTAATTTTTTTTGTGTTAGGGATAAGTGAGAGATTCTTGTTGGATCTATATTTGATTACATGATGCAAGTGTTTTTATTGTAAAAAGCATCTAGATTATGTGAATTACTTCTTATGAGACCTGTAGGCTCATGATTATGACTCTTGTACTTGTGGGCTTAATGTTGAATTCATGCTATTATTTATTTGAGAGTCTATGATGATCCTACTTAAGTTGAGCATATGCCATATGATGTAAGGTTGTACTATAGTCCTTATTGCATGTGATGTCTAGAACTTGTTTTGTGTGTGTGCAAAGAAAAATAAAGAGTGTAGGTTTAGGAGATGATATATGCATTTCTTTAATAGCCTTGTTTTATACCTCCTTTTCACTTACCCTTGTGCATTATCCTAGTAACCCTATTGAGCCTTTAGCTTATTCTTTGGTAACCTCATATGTATATTAATCCCCTTATTTGATTGACCTTTATTTGATCCAAATCTCCTAAGTGCTTTAGTGTAAATTTGTTAAGTTAAGGAGTTGGAAATTTAAGAAGGAGAAAAGGTGAAATTGAAGCCCCTAAGTGATAGCTATTTGTGTTAAAAAAAAATGGTATGTGCTATGGTTGGGAGTTGAATAATGGAAAGAATAAAAATTTGTTCAAATTGAATAATTTATGCATAGGGAATACTCTCACCATGTGTATATGAATGATTTTAATAATATGGAGAAAAATGAAAGAATGAGGTGGACAAAAGTAGTGTAAATTTAGTTGTTGGAGATTGGTCTTAATTGTATAATGTGATATATTAAAGCACTTAGGGAAGATAGTCACTATTCTTGGTCAAAATAGTTACTACCCGTCCCTTAGCCTACATTACAACCATTAAAAATCTATTTTATCCTAAGTTTTATCATTCTAATATTAGTGAAGTACTATAATAAGTCAAGCCTATGGTTCATTATGTGTAATTTGTGAATTCCTTGTTAGAGTGAGCTCAATTTGATTCTTGTACTCCATTAATTAAAAATAGCATTTATGTGAGTAATTATGGGTAACCCTCTGGTTGTGAGGGAACATGCTTAATGATGGTTGGGTGAATTATATGATGTCCTTGATTGAAGAATATGTATAAGTTTGCCATCTTGGTGAGTTAATTCTTAATACTAGGGTGTCTTGGAGTAGTATTCTTTAATTTTCAGTTGTGTGTGTAACATGCTTAGTGTAGAAACTTGCATTTTGTATAGTCATTGTAGTACCAATGTCCATAGAATACCATAGGATTATGCTTATTTTCTTTACCTTAGTTTTCTGGATTAATGGACTAGAATCACTATAGGACTTTATTTGGATTGAAACGTAGGCTTGGGGGCTGGTATGATACATTTGAAACTTAGTAACTAACCCTCTTCGACACTATAATTACATTTGGGGTCCATTTTTTAACCATAATTTTTTCTTTTGTTTCCCCTTATTTCTCCCTTTTTCTCTTTTATTGTTTATTTAGGTTGGGTGCGGTTTCTTTTTTTCTTCTTTTTTTTTCTTTTTTAATTTTTTTTAATTTTTTTCCTATTTTTTTTGTTTGTACCACACCCAACTCTACTATTTTTTCTCTCATTTAAACCCTTTTTCATACCCAATTCTAACTACACACCCCTACGATAGCCACCCTCAACTTAGACGATTTGCCTGAGTTAAGGTGCACAATGTCTAAGGATGGAACACGACCAAAATAGGTTCATTATAATTAAACTAGGAAGGTGAAAGGTGAAAACAAGAAAATGGGTCAATATAGACTCAAATTCAGGAATAAAGGGATACTTTTTCGCAATTGTTTGGTCATTTTAAGCTAAGAGTGGACTAAACCAAAGAAATCCTATAATCACATCCTACCCAACTATACTATAACTTAGGCAAGACTAACCTTGTAAGTTCATGAATAAATGCACAAAGGAAACTAGGTAAGCATTTCACACATACGCCAATACATGGTTATATTACCAACTATTACCTTTCTTGTTCATACAAATAATAGGCTGTGATTATTTTTTTCCCTACTCCTAATGTCATAACAAGATTCACAGTAGTCACACATATAAGTACATCACACAGTTCATAAAACTTCTCTTTGAAGGGGTATCATTTTTCTCAAACTATTTTAAAGCAAGCAAAATATATCAACTACCCTTAAGTCACTTATTTTTCTCATAGTTAAACACAAACAAAACATAACATATGTATGACCAAAACACAAAACAACCTAAATATGCTAGTTCTACTATGATATCACAGTAGAGGGGAAACAAAACATGGCAAGAAAAACCCTCAATTGTGGTACACCCCCACCCCCAACTAAATACAACACATTATCCTTAGTGAATAACTACATAATAAAACAAAGGAATGGCAACATACCTAGGCATGCAAGGCATCAGATCATGATATCTCAGTAGGTGGGGCCTCAGAATAAGCCCCACTCTTATTAATTGTAGCCTTAGTTGTGATCAAGATACTCTCAGCAATAGTGGCACCAATTATGGTTAGTGCTCTCAATGGTATATGTCTCTCAGGAGATGAAACTATGTCCCGACCTAAATTTGTTGTAGCTGCAGCAGTAGTATCAACCATTTGGGAGCTACCAACTCCCACCCCTATCTCATGGACCCTAATCAAATATTCATGTAAAACCTATAGGTTGTCCACCTTCACTGCTCGTAAATCATCCTCTTCTCTTTTTCTTTTTTTTCTATTTTTCACACTCTCCATCTTCTTCTTCAACAGTTTTTTCTTTTCCCTTCGTTCCCTAAATATCCAACATGTCATCCACTAGGATTTTCTCAATGATTTACAATATATGGAATAACCTATTATGTATCTCCTCAATAGAATCCCCAAATATGGTCAACTCCTCATGCACTCTCACATGATATAAGTCCTGAATACCTGCTATCTTTTGGTTAATCTACTGGCCAAATTCATTAAATCGGGTTTGTATATCTCAAATCTTAGTGTTGATCTCATTCTTCACCTAAGGCTGTACCCCCTGCTTAATTCTTGTCATTTGTTTCTCCAGGGTGCCTAGTCTCTTCAGCACAGTAGTTAGGGACTCTTGTGAGACTAAAGCATAGCCACTAGGAAGTGGCCTAGATATAGATGATCTTGCAATCTAAGGTGAATTCGGGGCCTTTGAGAAACCAGAAACATCAGTAGAGGCCTGAGGCTCAAAAAGGACAATCTCTGTCAGGGCATCACCAAGATCGGTGAAACTTGTAGCGTCAATGTCCATTTGCCCGCCATCATGAAAAGTTGCTTGGAAAAGTGAAGCACATACCTTGAACTTCAAGAAAGGGTTTGCATAATCCTGAATCAAACCCAAATATATGGTCCTATGGACCATCAAAAGTGATCAACACCTGCATACTCTGGTAACCCCTCCTCCAGACAAATATGTGCCAATAAGCATAGGAAGGCTTGGTTGGTATCTACATTCATTGCTTGATCGCGGGTCTCTCTCGCTATGATTTTGGCTACATCAATATCATAACCCTACATAATACCCATAACCAGTATATCTCTATTAGGTCTCAGTATATTATCCCCCTTCATAGGACTCAGTTGATGGAGAACCAATGTCTACCATGCCTTAGCAGCAAAAATTAGAGTGCCCTTTGCAATTTGCATCGAAGGTCCCCCAACCCAAGGAGCCTCCTCCTACACTATAGTTATAATCAAATTTATCCACCATAAGTGTGTTGACTTGTCATTTGACATAATTTTCTTAGTTTTTAATTTACACATTTCCTTCATGCGGTGAACAATCTTCAAAGTATTATCATGCAGTTAGAAATTTGGTTTGCAAAAAAATGTTGATTTAGTATGGGTCGAGATGTTTACCCAAACACCTCTTATCAATACTAAAAATAAGGGGTCACTACCCGTCCATGGCATTCCTTATAGATAGACTCACTTTATCTCCATCTGATAAGATGTACAAAATTCTCAAACATATGTCGGTCTATATCTACCTACAGTTGTCGTAATCTACTCAAAATTATACTACTTGAATCAGGCCTTAAACTCTGGCATCTCAGAGATACCTCTAGTACTCACTTTGGGATTAAGGTAGAACCCTCTCTTCAGCCTCTGGGTAGTAAGGATGATAGCACTATCATGCTCATATAAGTCCTACATCTCGGGGTAACCCCATTAGTGAACGATGGGCACCAGGACAGTCTTTATTTGTAGTGTTTAAGAAAATATAGGGGGAGGTATATCCACCGATGTACTATAACTAGACTCTTTTTTATCCTCACCGTTCTTACCATCATTCTCTGACCCATCATTCTCAGACCCACTTACTCATACAGCATCATCTTTTTTATCTTTACTCTTAGGGTCTAACTTAAACTCCTCTTTCTTTATAGACTAGGGAGGGAAGTGTGGTAATGAGTGACTAGGTTTTTCATTTGGGTCCTATCTTGTGGAGTTGATTAGCTCAAATGTATATCCTTAGTGCCCTGAGGTAAGCTATCCCTTTGTTCCACCGCTTCAGCTAGTGGATACTTATTTACAGAGTTAGTTGACTTATCTCTAGTGGTCTTATGCCTTAGATGTCGTATGGAGGGATGGGCTTGATTCTTGGGAGTTTTCTTAGTAGATTCAGTTTTTGGTGCCATTAGTACCTAAAGATGTTAATTGTGTCACGAACTGAGGCTACCCCCTAGTCGTAACACGGTGCTTAAGGCCATAATTGACCCTAATCTAACCCATGATTTGGTACTTGTTGTGAGCACTAAGTAAAGTAAAAATTAAACATCATGTGTGGAAGTAAAACTAATAAAAGTCTATTAGGATATAAAACTGAAGCAAACACCAACATGCCTAAATTATGGAATAAATTGAAAACAAGTGTGAATAGCTGAAAATCTAGTCTGAATATCTAAACATCTAGTTTGAAATCCTATAATACATATCGAGTTGACGGGAAAACCCCCAACTAACTTTGATTGACTGAAATGAAAGAAATACTGAAAGTAACTGAAAATAACTTGTCCTCAATAGATGAGGACTCACCACTACTGCTGCTGAGAGTCACTGAGCTAACCAAGGGCAATCAGAGAACTGAGTATCTGAACCTATGTTGTGAAATTAGTATAGTGCAAAAGAGAGTATGTAGTCATTACTTTGAATGTATTGGTATGTGAGATAGCGAATAACTGAAAATACACATGGATATTGAAAATGGATGCATGAACATGTAAAAAGAAGGCAAGACCAAGTAAAACATGTACTCAGATAATCTGTCAAACTGACTGGATAAATAGCTGATAAACTAAATACTTGGTCATGCAGACCTATACTGATATAACCTGAGTACTAGAATAAAAATGTGGGAGCTATCATGTAATCAATATGCCTCAATCTGAGTTAATCATGTTCCAACCTATAACCCAGTTGGAAGGTTGTCAGTACCTTGCCACGAGTACTAACACTGGCTGTGTGGATCCACTAAACTGGTGTCCCAAAGGACTATAGTTTTAGTCCTTTACTGGCAAGTGATCCCTAGTATAGTGTCAGTCCTCTGCTAGTGGGTGACCTCTCATAACCTACGTTGGCTACATAGTTCTAGAATTTAGGGACTTCTATTAAAAGTTTCAGTCCTTTATTGGCGGGTGAGCCTTCATCCCTAGGTTTGCTCAGTACTAAATCCTACTCCTAACTGAACTGACACTAGTACGGATTTAAATTCAACTAGACATCACAACTAATAATGCTCGACATAATCATAATAAACTGAGTATGATAGTAAAATTATGATCTGACTGTCTTGCTACTTAAAATTCTGAAACACATGTAAACATATAGCTATCGGGTATTCATAACCCTCCAGCACTGAATAATACTTTAAATACAAAATCATCATTTAAAACACTGTAAGGGAATTCATGATTCGTAAACCTCAAAACATAGTATATTTCAATAAACTAGTGGAATTCATGGTATTGAGTACGTGAATATGATAAACTTATGAGAACAACATGATCACATGGTTTATTTTGTAACTTAAGAAATTGACATGGTATTAACTGAACATGATATGGGTGATTGAAATTAAAAACAAGTAATAACATTTTGGCATGTCTTGAATTTCAAAACTACTAAGAAAGCATGGATTAAATCCATAGTTAACATGGATATTTTCATAAAAGAGGATAAAAGTTTTATACTTGAGCAAAAGAGAATTTTGGGACACAATGGGTGGAAAGAACCCATTGATGGATAGCCCAAATACCTTTATTTCTAGAATACTTGAAGAAAAATCTTGGAATTAGAGCCTTGAATGGTCATTCCTTAAGAATAGGCTTGATTTTACGTTCTTGAGGGAGGGGGATGGTTTAACGTATAACTGATGGGTAATGGGAAATTGATGCCACTTTATGCGGTTTTAATCATCACTTGGATGGTTTAGGAGAGAGGTAAATGTCCAAAATACACCTCATTAAGTTAATAAAAAGGCTGCAAAAAACACAGCTTCTGTGTCACGGAGGTTATCGCAGATACTAATATCTGTGACACGCTACGTATTGCGAAGGTTATCCTCCATGACACACTGTACATTACGGAGATTATCCTCCATGACACACCCAAATTGTGGAGGATTACTGCCTCCATGGTCCAAAATCACCCCAAACCCCTTCTAAAAATACTGAAACTCTCTCAGGTGACCATTTTAATACCCTAAAATATTTCAACTCAAAATTCAACATTTCAGTCTCGGTAGAGCAAAAATAAAATGTTCACATTCTTGGTGTCTTCAAATGTCTTAGTCCTTGTTCTTAGTGTAAAATAATGACTTGGACCCCTTTAAACATGTAACTAAGGGTTTGAAATATGTCTAGAATCTTATGGTGTATTACAATATCGCCCACTTGGTACCCTAAAACTGTTTGAGATGAGATACTAGGAAAATTGAGATCATAAACTAAATACTTATGAGCTGAATCATGATTAAGTAACTGAATCTAAAACATCATACATGGACTGAACTGAATTCATGAATAAATACAATGACATGAAGATGGATATATAGCTGAGATAGAAAATGAAGGAATGACTTAAGAAAAAAACCATTACCTCACAATGGATCTGGATCTGTGGAGAAACAGTGGGGATACTTGACTCGCATATCTGCTTCTTCTCCCCAAGTAGCTCTCTCATTGAACTGGTTCCGCCATAAAACCTTAATTGATGGAACTTTTTTATTCCTCAACCTACGAATCTGATGGTCAAAGATATCAACAAGGACTTCTTCGTAGAAAAAACTATCTTTCACATCCATATTTTGTAAAGGAACAACAAACCCAATACATTTCTTTAGCAAATAGACACAGGAGACTAAATGCACTGATACCAAATATGTAGGTAATTCTACCAAATTTTCAGGTAATTCTAACTCATAAGCTGCCTTTCCAAAATCACTCAAAATTCTATATGGGCCAACGTAGTGGGGACTGAGCTTCCTCTTTTTGAAAAATCTCTTCACCCCTTTCACAAGAAATTTTTTTTAGATAAATGAAGTCACTAACGTCAAACTCAAGATTTTTTCTTCTCCCATTTGCATAAGATTTTTTACGGCTTTGGGTTGTCTTTGTTTTTTTGTGGATTAACCAAACTTTATCCATCACCTCATACATTGAATATTTCCCTATTAAAGCAACCACACCCACTTCAAACTAACAAATAGGAGATCTACACCTCCTTTTTAGAGAACCTCAAATAGAGCCATTTGAATACTGGAGTGATAGTTGTTGTTTTAGGAAAACTAAATCAAAGGTAAGTAGCAATCCCAACTACCCTTAAAGTCGATAACACAAGGCCTAAATATGTCCTTTAAAGTATGAATGGTCCACTCTACCTAACCATTTATCTAAGGATGAAATATTGTACTGAGATGGGCTTGGGTACCAAGACCCTTCTGAAAAGCCTTCCAAAAGTGAGAGGTAAACTAGGTACCTCTATCTTAAATGATGGAAAATGGAACCCCATGAAACTGTACCAACTCCGTGAGATAGAGTCCATCATAATCCTCAGCTGAATACAAAGTATGAACTGGCAAGAAATAAGCTAACTTCGTCATTCTATCTACAATGACCCAAATCAAATTATACTGACGATGCATACGAGGCAAACCTATCACAAAATCCATGTTCACCACCTCCCACTTCCAAGTGGGATGATAAACTCCTGAAGCATTCCAGTAGGCCTCTGGTGCTCAACCTTAACCTACTGACAATTTGAACACTTAGCCATGAACTTCACAATATATTTATTCATAACATTCCACCAGTAAATTTCCCACAAATCACCATATATATTAGTGGATCCTAGGTGAATAGAATACCACACACCATGCTCTTCTGTAATATTTGTTGTCTCAAACCATCCATACTTGAAACACATAACCTGCCTTTACAATGAAGAACACCATCTCCACCTTGAGAGAAAACCTCAAACGCCTGATTCGTAACTACCTCTTTTAATTTGACAAAAATAGGATCCCTATCTTGTTTTTCATTTACTTCGGCAACCAATGAAGACTCCAAACTATTTTGAACCCATATACTTTCTTTGGCTGAATCAAACAACTGAACCCCTAACCTAGCAAGCTGATTAACCTTATGAATGAATTCTTTCTTATTTTCCATAACATAATCAACATTTCCCATAGAAAATCTACTAAGGGTATCAGCTGCTACATTGGCCTTACTCAGGTGATACAACACACTCATATCATAGTCATTCAACTATTCCAGTCACTTCACTGATGAAAATTTAGATCCTTATCAGTGAACACATATTATAAACTCTTATGATCTATCAACACATCAACATGAACCCATAGAGGTAATACCTCCAAATCTTTAAGTCAAAGAAAATTGTTGCTAACTCAAGGTCATGGGTTGGGTAATTCTTCTCATGGGTTTTAAGTTATCTAGAGGCATAAGCTATGACCTTACCTCGCTGCATCAACACATAACCAAGACCAATTCTAGAAGCATCAGAATAAACTACAAACCTATCTATGTCATTTGGTAAAGTCAAGACTAGAGAGGACGTGAGTTGAGTCTTCAACTCCCAAAAACTCTTCTCGCAAGAATCTGACCACTAAAATTTGAATTTTTGTTGTTTTGAAACATACGGGAAGAAATAGAAGAAAACCCTTCGATAAACTATCTATAGTAACCTGTTACACCCAAGAAATTCCTAATATCTGAAGAAGAGATGGGTCAACGCCAGTTTCTTACTACTTTGGTCTTTTGACAATCAACTCAGATGCCATCACCAAAAATGATGAGGCCAAGGAAATCTAGTGATCTCAAACAGAATTTGCACTTGATGAATTTAGTGAATAACTGGTAATTTTTAAGGGTTTATAATACAACTCTCAAATAATTTGCATGATCACTTTGATTATGGGAATAGACGAGGGTGTCATTTATGAAGACTATGATGAACATGTCTAAGTACTACTTGAACACTCTATTCATCAACTCCATAAAAGTTGTTGGAGCATTCGTTATTCCCAAAGACATACCTAGAAATTTGAAGAGACCATACCAAGTCCTGAAAGCTGTCTTCGGAATATCACATCCTTTGACTCTGAGTTAATGATAGACGAATATGAGGTCTATCTTAGAGAAGTAACTTGCACCCTTATGTTGGTCTAATAAGTCATCTATTTTGGGTAAAAGATACATACTATTAATTGTGACTTTGTTCAACTGACGGTGGTCGATGTACATTCTGAGGGAACCATCTTTCTTGTGCATGACGAGGATTGGAGCACCCCATAGAGAAATACTAGGTTTGATTAAACCCTTATCTAAGAGATCTTTCAACTGTTCCTTTAATTCTTTAAGCTTACCTGGAGACATTATGTAAAGTGGAATTGAGATAGGCTAGGTATCATGAATGAGATCTATTCTCAAGTCAATTTCCCTTTCTAGAGGAACTCCGGGAAGATCTTCAGGGAATACTTCTGGAAACTTATTCACTACTGGAACTAACTCAAGACTTAGAGTTTAGAATTTTAGTTCTTGACACGGAGAGATGGTATATGCATCCCTTGGATATCATCTTTCTTGCCTTATGGTAGGAGATAAATTGACCCTTAGGCACTGAAGTACTACCATTTTATTCAATAACAGGCTCATTAAGAAACTAGAACTAGACACTTCTATTTCTACAATAACCTGAGGAATAGAATGAGTGGAGTTAATCCATACTGAGAATTACATCAAAATCAGTTATCTCTAAATCTACAAGATCCATTAAATTAACTTTCTAAGACATCGTGACTGGGCAGTTTCAGTATATTCGTTTGACTACAATAGAACTGTACACTAGGTAGACACTGAGAAAGGTATTACTAATATGTTGGGACTAATACCCAAATATACAGCTATATAAGTAGTCACAAAGAAAAGTAAAGCTCCGGGGTTTAACAATGCATAAACATGAAGATGGAAGACTTGTAACGTACCCATTACTACAATAGGAAAACTTTCCTGATCTTATCGAGTTTGGAGAGCATAAAGTTGGTTCTGAAGATGCCCACTGGTGGCACTGGAGGTGGTTTCCTGCTGAGTCAAGTGACCTACTGGAGCTGATGAAAAGTAGGATTGACCCTGTTGATGAAGATTATTTCCCTTCTGGGCAACCACTAGGTAATCCCTGATCCTGTGGTCTAGCTTGCCATATCCAAAATGCACATCACTGCTTGCTCTGCACTTTCCCTAATGATTGTTACTATATTTACTGCAATGCATGTTGGTAAAACTACTGTTTATACTACCCTAGGTCTTAGAGCCTGGTGCTCTATCCCTATTGTCCTGCCTAAGCTAAGGAACTGATGCACTAGATGAAGATGGAACTAGAGTTGAAAATTTTTAGCAAAATAGAGAACAATATCCACCATCGTATCTCTGTTATGAGAAGTTGAAGCTACTTGTTCTGGCCCTCGTATTCTCCCTTTCCTTCTCCTTGAGCTTCTCCTCCCCAATCTGTTTAGCATAAACCATCAACCTATAAAAGTCCACTTCCTTAATCAACATGTTTGCTCTACACTCCTTGATTAAACTATTAGATATGCCAAACGCAAACTTACTCATCCTGAACCTAGAATTTGCCTCCATAGTCGGAGCATACCTCTCTAGATGAGTAAATTTGAGTGAGTACTCTTTCACACTCATGTTACCTTGATTCAAATTTATGAAATCCTACACCTTAGCCTCCCTCAACTAAAGTGGTAAGAACATATTAAAAAAGGTCGTGGAAAACTTCTCCCACTCTATTGGACCTACCTTAACATCTTTATCCTTTTTCTAATGCCCAAACCAAGTATGAGCTATTCCATGTAACTGATAAGTAGCTAGGTCAGCACTCTCACTAATAGTAATACCCATTATGCCTGTCACTTTCTTCACACTATCTAGAAATTCTCGCAGATTCTTCTAAGACATAGATCCAAAAAACACTAGAGGATTCATTTGAGTGAAGTCTCAGATCCTAGCTGCTACTGTATTCATCACCAGATTGTCTAGGAAATAGCCTGTTAATTATTATAAGTAGCTACATAATGGTCCAAAGTGGTTAAAATAGCCCTAAACTCAGCGTAGGAAACATGTTGATTTAGGGGATCTTCCTGAACAAGTGGTGGTGCTGGTTGATCCCCGTTCCTTTTTTCATTGTTTCTTCTAGAGGGACTTTCTATAGATGGATGAAGGAGGAGTTAGAAAAAGGAATTTAATAGAGCTCATTCCTTTTTATACGACATGAATATTAAAAGAAGGAAATCTTTCTTAAAATATTTTGTAGCCTGTTTCCCATAAGTGTAGAGATTTTCACACCCATGCACAAGACTATACTCAACGTAGCTTTCAAACACCCTAGGATGCCTTAAAACCTTAGCTCTGCTACCAAGTTTTGTCATAACTTGAGGCTACCCCCATGTCATAACATATTACTTAAGGCCGCAAGTAACCCCAAGCTAACCCATGATCTGGTACCTACTTTCAGCACTGATTAAAGTAATAATGAAACATCATATGTGGAATTTAAACAAATAAAAGTCTTTTAGGATATAAAATTGAAGGAAATACCAACATGCCTAAATTATGAAATAAACTTAAAACAAGTTTGAATAGCTGAAAATCTAGTCTGAATATATGAATATCTAAATATCTAGTCTGAAAGCCTCTAAGACATGTGGAGTTGATGGGACAAACCCCCAAATAACTCTAACTTGCTGAAAATAAAGAAATACTAAAAGTAACTAAACATAAATTGTTCTAGATGGATGAGGAATCACCACTACTACTGCTAGAGACACTAAGCTGACTAAAGGCAATCGAGGAATTGAGTGTTTGAACTTATATTGTGAAATCAATAAAGTGAAAAAGATAGTATATGATCAGTACTTTAAATGTACTGGTACATGAGATGGGGACTATCTAAAAATACTCATGGATACTGAACCTGGATGCATGAACATGTAAAAATAATGCAAGACCACATAAAACATGTACTTAGATAATCTTTAAAAGCGATTGACTGAATAACTGATAAACTTAATACTTGGTCATGCAAACCTATACTAATATAAACTGAGTACTGAATTGAAATTATAGGATCTGTCATGTAACTGACATGCCCTAATCTAAGAAAATCAAGGAGTTGGAAGGGTGTCAGTACCTTTCCATGGGTACTAATATTGGTTGTGTCGATTCGCTAAACTGGTGTCTCGAAGGACTAAGGTGTCATTCCTCTACTGGCCAGTGACCCTTAGGAGAGTGTATGTCCTCTACTGGAGGATGACCTCTCATAAACTAAATTAGCTATGTAGTTTTGGAATGTAGCGACTTCTTCAAAAGGTTTCAGTCCTCTGTTGGAGAGTGATCCTTCATCCCTAGGTTTACTCGATGCTAAATCCTACTCCCAACTAAACTGACACTAGTATTGATTTAAAGTCAACTAGATATCACAATAAATAATGCTCAACATGATCATAACAAACTGAGTATAATAGTAAAATTATGATCTGACTAACTTACTACTTGGAATTCTGAAACACGTGTAAACATATAGGTATCGGGTGTTCATAACCCTTCAGCACTGAATAATACTTTAAATATAAAATTATCATTTAAAACACTATAAGAGAATTCATGATTCGTAAACCCTAAAACATAGTATATTTCACTAAACTAATGGAATTCATGATTATGAGCATGTGAATATGATAAACTTATGAGAACAACATGATCATATAGTTTATTTCATAACTTGAGAAATTGACATGGTATCAATAGAACATGATGTGGGTGAATTAAATTCAAAACATGTAATAACATAATTCACATGGGGGAAATATCTCGGCATGGCTTGAATTCAAAACTATTAAGAAAGCATGGATTAAATTATTAGTTAACATGGATATTTTCATAAAAGAGGATAAAAGTTTCATACTTGAACAAAAGAGGATTTTAGGACTCAATGGGTTAAATGAACCCATTTATGAATATCCCAGATACGTTAATTTATTGAATCCTTGAAGAAAAGGCTTGGAATTGAAATCTTAAATGGTGAATCCTTGGGAAGAGGCTTGATTCAACATTCTTGGGAAAAGGGGGTGGTTTTATGTGTGATAACTGATGGGGAATGGGAAATTGATGCCCCTTTTTAGTGTTTTAATTCATCACTTTGATTGTTGAGGAGAGGGGTAAAGGACTAAAATACCTCCCATTAAGTTAATAAAAAGACTACAAAAAACACAGCCTCTGTGTCATGGAGGTTATTGCAGAGACTAACCTTTGTGACACGTTGCATACTGTGGAGGTTATCCTCTGTGGCACGCTACGTATCGCGAAGATTATCCTCTATGACATGTCTAAATTAAAGAAGCTTACTGCTTCTAAGGTAAAAAAATGACCCCAAACCTCTTCCAAAAATTTAAAACACTCCCGAATGACCCTTTTAAAATCTGTAAAAATATTTCAACTCAAAAATCAATATTTTGGACTCAGTAGAGCCAAAAATAATATGTTCACATTCTTAGGGTCTTAAAATGTCTAAGCTTTTATTATTAGTGTAAAATAATGACTTGGACCTTTTTAGACATGTAACTAAGGGATGGAAACATATCTAGAATCTTATGGTGTATTACTAATTGGCTTCTCGTTACAATTCTAGTGATGAGTCATAGTGTACCCCTACGACTCGTAGGGACCTGGGCACTAGAAATTTCTTGATCTTTTCCTGCAATTTCTAGCCCTGAACATTGAACACACAAGTTATCTTATAATGTATTAAGTACAAAACATAGTTTACCTCTCATGCAGCACTTGATTTAACATCACGACATGACAAAGATATGCTGGATACTCAGGCTTCCCCAACAAGCCCATTGGTTACCTCCCATGTAGTGCCTCATTTAACATTGCAACACAACATATTTGCTTTGGTTACTTAGACTTCACCAAGGCTCATATCTATACAAATTTTCACTTCCTTAGTGTTTCCATGTAGTGCTTAAAATGCTACCCATTTATAGTTCTTAAAACACTACCTGTTTACCTTGAACATGGCTTTTATGTCTCTCTTCAACTCAATAGCACCAGTGGGAACACTCTAAATACAGTGAATGGTCTATACCATCTAGACATCAACTTTCCAGGAAATATGCAAAGTCTCTAATTATACAACATGACCATATTACCAAGATCGAACACTCATTTCTTGATCTTTATGTCATGATATAGTCTTTTATTCTCCTTGTGCTAAACTAATATCTCATAAGATCAGATCTAGAATTCATCCAACCCATTCACCTTGCTCATCCTAAAATTTGTTGCATCACTCCACTCAAATTGAGCTTTTTCAATGCCCATAGTGCCTTGTGCGCAAGTTTGACTGGCATGTGGCATGCCTTTTCATAGCTTTCTTGACTAGTCAGTCCTGTTGGCATTCATAGTCTTTGCCAATATAGAATTGATCTCATGATTGGAGACCTCAACTTTCCATTCGTCTGCGGATAGTAAGGTGTTGCTATCTAATGCTTCACACCATATTTTTCAAGTAGAACCATAAATAAATGATTACAAAAATAAGAACTACTATCACTAATAATAGCATATGGAGTGGCAAATTGAGGAAAGATATGCTTCTTCAAGAATGCAGTAACACTTCGACCCACATTGTTGGGAAGTGCAACCATGTCTACCCACTTCAAAACATATTTGAATACCACTAGTATATCTTCATCCTATAAGAACTCACAAATGGACCCATTAAATTAATTCCCCATACATCAAACAACTCTAACTCCAAAATAGGTGTCATAGAGAGTTCATGATTTTTCTAAATATTATATTGCCACTGACACTGATCACAGGCCCGAGCATAATCTTGAGTATAATTTTATAGAGTCGACTAATAGTACCCACAAAATAGAATTTTATGGGTTGTACAGGTACCACCATGATGACTCTCAACTAGCAAAGAATGATAAGACTCAAGGATGCTCATCATCAGTATCTCAGGAATACAACTCTAAATAACTCTATCTGTACATACCCAAAAAAGATAAGGCTCATCCCAGAAAAACTTTCACACCACATGTATGAACTACTTATGTTGTTGAAATAATAAGTCTTCCAAGACAAGACCACTTGCATAAAAGTTGGTAAAATCAGCAAACCAGGGGATAAGTATTAAAATGCTTCTAAGACCCGGGGTGAAGGATCTTCTTATGTCATTGGCCTAGGACAGCTCCTAAAGCCGCACTACTAGCATCACATATCACCTCAAATGGCAAGGACCGGTCTATAGGTACAGTAATAGGAGACAAGATCAATCGCTCCTTAATTCACTCAAAGTCCTTGAGACATGCATTATCAAACACAAGCTTCACCTCCTTCTCTAAAAGCTTGCACAATGGATTAGAAATTTTTTTGAAGTCCTGGATGAATCTCTTATGAAACCCAATATCACCTAAGAAACTTCTAATACCTATAACTGAAACTGATGGAGGTAATTTTTCAATCACCTCTATATTCACCCTATCAACCTCAATACCCCTTTTTAAAATCTCATGTTCGAGAATAATCCCTTCTTTCACCATAAAATGGCACTTTTCCTAATTCAAAACTAGGCTGTAATCCTCATATATCTGAAGTACATTGGCCAAATGGGCCGGAAAATCATCAAAAAAAGTCCCCAAATATAAAAAATTTATCCATGGAGACCTCTATAATGTCCTTCACCATATTAGAAAATATCAATATCATACAACGTTGAATAGTGGTGGGAGCATTTCAAAGTTCGAACGACATTCTCTTGAATACAAAAGTACCATATGGGAATGTAAAAGTAGTCTTCTCTTGTATTTGGGGACAATAGAAATTTGATTATATTCTGAACAACCATCACCAAAATACTATCAACCAGTGCCTGCAAGTCTGTCTAGTATCTAATCCATGAACGGCATAGAAAAATGATCCTTTTGTGTCCCAGTGTTCAACTTTTGGTAATCCATGCACACTCTCCATCTAGTAAATGGTCTCATCAGTACTAACGCATTTTTCTTATTTAGGACTACAATAATCCTACCCTTCTAAGGTACATATTGAATCGGGCTCACCCATTTGTTGTCAACAATGGGATAAACCATACCTATATCTAACCACTTTATGATCTCTCTCTTTACCACCTCTTGTATAGGTGGGTTTAAACGTGATTGGTGCTCGATGATTGGCATAAACTCTAGTTCAAGATGAAATTTATAAGAAAAAATCTCAGGTGAAATCGTCACAATCTCTACAATAGTCCATCCAATGGCTCTTTTAAATCTCTACAATACTAAAATCAATACCTCAACCTGTGTATCCAATATATTAGTTGCAATAATGACCGATAAGGTATTATCGGCCCCTGAGAATGCATATCGCAAGTGAGAAGGGAGGGTTTTCAATTCCAAGACTTATGGCTCCTCAATAAATAGTTGAGCTAAAAAAGTCATCAAATTCTTCAAGTCAAGATCTAACTTTTTTGGTACAGAAGAATAATAACCTCGACCATAGAGTGTACTCATTATTTCATTATATTTATCAATACTATCACTATCAAAGTTCATGATCACCGCACCAGAGCCTTAACACCAAGTCTCTCCTCAATGGGCACACTCACTAAATCATCCTTAATAGTGTCTATCACAGACACTACTTTCATATCTTTTGGATACTGCATATACTAACACACATTAAAAGTAATATGTTTGTAATTAAGCTTGAATTTTATACGCCCCATCTCCATAACAACCAATGCCTTACCTATATCTAGAAAGGGCCTTTCTACGATACTAGGCATATGAAATCCAAGTCATAGATACGCATCACAAAATTAGCTGGGAAGATAAAGGAAACTACTTTCACCAAAACATAACACAATACACTAATTGATTTCTTCACAGTTTGATCAGCCATCATAATCTTATCAACAACGGCTTAGGTATCCCCAGCCCTAACTTCTTGTACACCACTAGCGGCATTAGATTTATTCTAGCTCCTAAGTCATACAAAAGTCTTATAATCAAGATCTAAATCTCCATCAGATGAGATATATAGATTTGTTAAAGTCTTATAATATAAGTGTTTTATACCATCCAAGTAAATCCAATGTGGTGGTTGATGCCCTTAGAAGACTATCTATGGGAAGTATTACTCATGTAGAGGATGAGAAGGAAAAACAAGCTTATGAGGTCCATAAATTGGCTAGACTGGGAGTTCATTTGGTTGAATCATATGAATGAAGTATTTTGGTTCAAAATGTTTTAGAATCCTCTTTGCTTGCCGAGGTTAAAGATAACCAAGATAGTGATCCTATTTTTCTTAAATTGAAAACAATGGTCCAAAGTAAGAAGGTTGAGGTTTTCTCCTAAAAGGGAGATTGAATTTTTTTCTATTAAGGCAAACCTTATGTTTTGGATTATGGTGAACTAAAAAAGAGAATTCTCATGGTTCTCCATATTTTATTCACACAGGATCTACTAAGATGTACCATGATTTATGGGAAGTCTATTAGTGGAATGGTATAAAGAAGGGTATAGCAAAATTTATGGCTAAATGTCCCAATTACCAACAAGTTAAGTTTGAGAACCAGAGACCGAGTGATACACTTTAGGACATTAGTATTCCTACTTAGAAGTGGGAGAAAGGGAATATGGGATTCATTACAATGTTCTCTCATACTCATAGGCACATGATTCTATTTGGGTTATTGTGGACTGGATGACTAAGTTAGCTTACTTTTTTCTAGTTAACACTTCATATTCAACTAAGCACTATGCTAAACTTTACCTGAATGAGCTAGTGAAATTGCATGAAGTCCTCTTGACTAACATTTCAAATAAAGGTACTTAGTTTACCTATTGGTCTTGGAAGGTATTCCCAAAGGATCTTAGTACCTAAGTCTATCTCAATACAACTTTTCACCCACAGAATGATGGTATTACAAAAAGGATCATTTAAACCTTAGAGAATATATTTAAGGCATGTGTGGTTGATTTAAAGGGTAGGTGGGGTGTTCATCTACCTTTGATCATGTTTGAACATAATAACAACTATCACTCTAGTATTCATATGGACCCATTTAAGGCACTTTATGGTAAAAGTTATAGGTCTCCTACTAGTTATTTTGAATTTGGTGAAGCTATATTAATAGGTCCATACTTAGTCCATGAGGCTATAGAGAAAGTTCAACAAATAATAGAAAGGCTTTGAACGGCTCAAAGTCATCAAAATTCCTATACAGATGTGAGGAAAAAGGATCTTGAGGTTGCAGTTGGTGATTTTGTCTACTTAAAAGTTTCACCAATGAAAGCGGTGAAGATATCTAAGAAGTAAGGAAAAATCAGTCTGAGTATTATTAGATCTTATGAGATTATAGGTCATTTTGGCAAAGTATCCTATAAGTTATATTTGTTGGTAGACTTAGCAGCAGTGAATCCAGTAGTCCATGTTTCCTTGCTAAAGAAGTACATTGGTGATCTCACCTTAATTGTGCCCTTAGAAAATATGGATGTGAAAGATAGTCTCTCTTATAAAGAGATTCCTGTTAAATCCTTGACCGTCAGATTTATGGGTTGAGGAATAAAGAGGTTGCATTGGTGAAGGTTCTTTGGAAAATCAGTCGATCGAGGGAGCTACTTAGGAAGTAGAGGCAGATATGATGACCAAATACCCCCATATTTTCCCTTCAAAATCAGTCCCAGCTTGAGATAATAAATTTACTTAATTAATCAATTCTTTTAATTTTATGGCATCTAGATATTCTCATTCCATATCATGCATCCATAAGTCTAATTTTGTCCATGTTTCAATTATCAACTCAATACCATGTTAGTATGCAACTCTTAAAAACTTAGTATTGGAATTTTAGGTACAGAGAGTGTTACATGGTTCAAATATAAAGATAAATGGTAAATAAAATATGGGAATTGTATATCTTTTCCCCTAACCTTGTAGTTCAGTTAGTTTGTATTCAGGGATGAATGACCACAAGGGAGAGATATTACAACACCCCAGAAAATCTCAACCAAGGCTAGAACCATGCTTCGAGTACATGTAGGATTAAACATCACTTTTTAATAGTATGATATAGAATTTGGCCATGTACCAGATTAAACATCAATTTTTAATAGTATGATATAGAATTTGGCCATGTACCAAGGCCACAAGAACCTTTTATCCCTTAACCAAGCCAAAACCTCTCTTACTAATAAATTTCTTAATAAATGATCAGTTTTAAAAGAGCATAACTTCCATATTCTGATGCATCTCTGAGCTAAAAACCCAAAAAATGATAGATATTTGGATTATCTTTCCAATGCATCCATTTTTCCCTAAATCCAACAATAGAGTAAAATGTTATGGCCCTTTTAGTAAAGAACTGCTCTGAAGTAAGATACCACGAGCCAAACCACAATCGTGATTACATTATCTGATCATATAGTGGTCTTATCTGATCAAGAATACCCCAGTATCTAAGCATTCACAAAGTGTAACCTCGTACCACGAGATAAAACTACAATCATGTTTTGAAACCGTAATCCTAGGCACAATCGTGAGTCCTATGCCCCTGATTGGACCTTCTAACCTATGTACTAAAGTATGACCATAGGTAGATCTCACAATCACACCAAGTATAATCTGATGATCTTTAAAGATATCTCATCCAGCTCCCAACCATGAGTTCAACCCATAATCTTAGGTTGGCCCCAAGATCAACAGAAGGTCTCATACGTCCCTCCCAACAATTTTTAGTTATGAATTTTGAAGGGGCATATTAGTCTTTTCCACTATTTTAACATAAAAATCATGTCATTTTGGGTATCTCAAGGATGATTATTATGGTTAATATTACCCTAATCCCTTATTACTCAAAAAAATCTTACACTTAGTTTCAAAAAGAGAAAAAGGGTCATTTCTTTCTATTAGGAAGAGTTGGGGTTCATCTTCCTAAGGCATCCAATTTCAAAGAATTATTCAAGGTTCTCATCTACAAGTATTTGAATTTTATCAATGGGTCCTTTATCATTTATCGAGTCTCAAAGTTAACCCAACTCTCTAATTCAGTTCTTTTTTCATAATTTAAGGTTTATAGATTTTGGCAAATTCATTGATGTCTCATTCCTTTGGAGTTATTGATTTATAATTCCTATTTTATCATAAATTTCATTATAATTAGATGACCATTGATCACAAACCCTAGCTACATTATAAAATTAATTATCACGAGATCTGAGTCATTGAATTCTTTAAATTTATTCAGTTTATGAAATTGGCATAATAGTTCCATTCTTTAAAGATGGTCAGTTATGAACACACGATGACCTATAATTTCATACATATACTTTTGGATTCTATATTCCCCAGTTTACATTCCTTGAATACTTTCAGATAATGTGTTTATTTTTAGTTTTCAAATTATTATTAGCATTGAACATTACAATGATCAGTGTCATTCAGTTGGGAATAGTACTTAGCACCGAGAGAATGTGGGGATGAAGGCTCATCCACAAGTTGGGTTGAGACCTTTAACAGAGCCCCAAAGGCCCAGAACTATGGCGTCATCATAGATTCTAAGGATCACCCATTATGCCAGGATTAACACCTTAGCCCTTTTGGACACTAATTTAGTGGATCCATAATAGCAAGTATCTGTACCCTTGTTAAGGTAGAACACCCTTCTCGTTGGGGTTATAGGTTGGACCTCAATTATCTTATATTGGGGTATGCCAATTATTAGTATCTCTTATAGTCCACAATTTATAGTTCATATCTAGATTCTTGTATGACCTTGTAATTAGTTATTCAGTTCATTATATGTCACATGTTCATTACATGGCCCTTTATTAGTTTATCATGTTATGTGTACCATGTTCATCTTATATTAGTCATTTTCTATTTTACATACTCAGTATATTTAAAGTACTAATTGCATACTTTCTTTTTGTGATATTGTGTCACAATTTAGGTTTTGACATTAGCATTTAGATCGCGCCAAGTATGATCTCTTAGTGTTTCAACAACAGCATTTCTGATAAGTCCTCATTGTGTAAGGGCTAGTGTCAAAATATTATTTTGTCTTTATTGTTCCCAATTTTTAGACAGTTGGAGCAAGCTAAGGGCTTATCCCAGAAACTCATCTTAGAAAAGTCTTTTAGACTTAAAATTAGATTTTCAGCTTGTGATCTAAGATTTTGTTATTGTTGATGGATTTTATTTTGAATATTTATTTTACTATTCAGTTTAGCTTCTACATCAGTGTTTTATACCTAATAATATTGATATTCTTAGTGCTTTTCTAGGCCATGGTTTAGCTTGGGTCACTTGTGATTCTAAGTACCTTGTTACAACTAGTGGTAGTCTCGGGTTTTGACACTTCTCGATTAGCATTGTTATGTTTTGTTGCAAAAGTAGTTGCTTATAACTTATATTCCTATTTTACATGTTATTTATTCTTGCACTATCTTTGGAACTCAGACGTTCGGTGCCTATTGAGCACCTCATGTTTGGTACTCATACTACACTTCTATAGCCTGCAGATCATAGTATGATTTTTCACCATTTATGTGTACATCATACTAAGTAGACATGGATTAGATATTTAGGGTGAGCTTATGATATTAAAGCTATTCCTTCTCTTCCTCTTATTGTTAGACAAATCTCCATTTTTATATTTTAGAGATGTCTTTTTAAATATTTACTTTATATTCCACTTTGTACTCCTATTATATTTAAATTTCTTTTACTAATTCTAGTAGGTTTTGGTGATATGATTACTTTCTTCATGAATTCTTTCTTATTTTTATTTTGTATTATTTCTTTATCTTATTAGTTTGTTACTAGATTTTTTGAATTTAGGCTAGCTTACCTACTGTTGGGTTATGGTATATGCCATCATGACTTAAGAAATTGAGTCGTGATAAATTGGTATTAGTGCATAGGTTCACTGATATTATTTGTATGATAGCTAAGCACCTAGTATGGTTTTGTAGATTGATATGGAGACATTTGTATCCCATCTTTAGGAATCTATAAGGTGTTCAAAGGAAATTCTAATTCTTGATACCTTGTCATGCATTTGTACTTCTAAGAACCTCTAAGTAGTTCTTTTGACTCCACTTTTTCCTAGATGGATAGCACAAGGTTGTTGGTAGATGCAGACGAGACTTTTACACATGTTACTAGAGTTTTAGCTCAATGTCGGCTAGAAAGTTAGAGATTGATACTGAGGATCTTCAGCTCCACCTAAAGGGTGGGATCATCCCAAGCTTTGACAGAGTTTATGACCGCCTCATTTTTTAGGATATTATGTAGCTCTAATGGATACCAGTAACTGAGTGATTCTCAAAAATAAAGTTAGGGTTTTTTGTGTGTAGAAGGTCTTATTGTTAGTTTCAAAGTATTATATTGGGTTTCTCGAGTGGGCCAAACATACTTCTATGTTATATCCTATAGAGCATGAGATGGTGCAAGGATTTATTAGAGGATTAGCTTTACCTCTTTTCTTGGCGTCAGAGCATTTAATAGTCGATGGGTCTACTTTTGTTCAGGTAGTTAATCATTAAAGGAAAATATAGAGGCATGTATTGATACATATGGAGGCAGAGACAAGAGTCCAATTCAGTAATATAGTTTCATAGGTACTCTGCCAAGAGGTAGGGTACTTCTAATAAAGGCCAGCATCACTTGCAGCCTATAAAGTTTATACAGGTAGAGCCTTAGATTATAGGTAAGACTCAGATTGATCATAGTGGTCACAACAGATAGAGCTTTGGTTAGGCATTACAGGGTTTTTGGTCTAGGTCTTCAAGTTGGGAAGGTCATTTTGGGTCAGCATATACATTGCATTCAAGAGTTCTAGAGGCATTCTATGGAGATTGGTAATTGGTCTATGGAGTGCCCTAAGCGTGAGTTGGTCATCCATTTGGGGTCAGCTCATGTTGTTCTCTAGGTTAGAGCTTCAGGGGTTTGTTACGACTACAAAGAGATTAGTCATTGATCCAGACAGTGTCCTTGGTATGGCATTATTGAGTAGTCAATGCATCCAGATCATTGTTATAGACTGGTGGGACTTTTGACTAAAGGTGGTGCCCTTGTTAGCCATTTAGATGCTCAGTTTGAGGTCAAGCATGTTCAAATTCATACTTTTTTGGGCAGGTCAAGTACCATGGCTTTATATTCTATCATTATAGGTGCTTTTTAATTTACTATATTTTGGTTTCTTATGAATTGGGTTGGTGTTTTCATACCGATTGGTATTTATATATCTTTATACTATTATATTGATTGTTGTAAGGCGTTGTGTAGATTTATGCATACTTAACTACTTGCATAAATAATTTTTTAGTAGTGGATTGAGTGGATCGATGTGGTAATTTCTTTGGGGTATAGCACACAAATCCCATTCTCTTTGGCATATTGGCCTTGATGTGGTCTTATAGTGGTACTATTTTTTTAATTTTTGGTGCCACCTGCACTTTGTATTAGAGGTGTACAAAAAATGAATAGACTAATAAATCAAACTGATAAAAATGTTATTGGTTTATTGTTATTGGGTTATTGGGTTAACAATTTTTAATGGTTTCATAAAAAAAATATTGGGATATTGGTTCTGTTTTATTTTTTCTTATTGGGTAAACCGATAACCCAATAAGAATATACTAAATTACTATTTTTTGCCTACTTATATATATGACTTATTATATATTTCTCTTAATTTCTCTATCAAACCTATTATTTCAATTATACAAACTCTTATTTTCTTCTAACAATATTTAGTTTAAACTTGAAGATTCTTGTAAATTAAAACACATCATGTAGGATTTTTGGTTGCAGCTAAGATTCAGTTTCTTTTCATGTTAGTTACTGTTATTTTTATTTTATAAGTATTTTTTATCGGTTAATCTAAAAATTGAACTGTATAGGATAAAAATGATAAATTGGAAATCTATAAAAGAAAATATCATATTGGTTTGGTTATTGGTTTAGCATATTTAAAAATTGAAAATCCATAAACCAAACCGATAATATACAAAATAGAACCGAACCAACCGATGCACACCCCTGCTTTGTATTGGTGTTACTATTATTACCTTGGTTGTTATTGATTCTTACTTGATAAATAGCTAGACTAGCATTATCCGATTAATCCCTTTCTTGTCATACTTTTTCATATGGTTTAGATGGCTACCTTGGTTGGTTGGTTCTCTTTTTTATCAGTGAGGTAAGTTTAGTCATTGAGTGGGTTGTGAAGGTGAAGGAAAGTTTGTCCTTCAATGGTTATGTTGTGATCCTAGCTTTGGTGATCATTCTCCATAGTTGTTCCTAATGTTGATAGGTTAGGTTTGTTATCTCGATTTTTCTTTTCATCACTCTATAGTAGTCTAGATCATAGTATTGGTATTAAGTTAGGTACTTCATTCTTTTTGTGATGTAGTTCATGGTTCAGTTGAGTTAAGGTTGGCGCAAAGGGGTAAATTTAGAAATTTTTCATTTCGGTACTTGTTCGGCCTATTATAACTTTGTGGAATCCTTTGTCTTTGTGATATGTTCTTATGTATCAATTAAAGGTAGACAAAGCAGGTATCATTTAGGGGTGAGTATTCATTGCCATAGGTTGAGTATTGGTTTGACTAGATTCAGGCTAAGATCATGTTTTCTGAGTTTCTCAAGATTTTTCTACCATTAGTACTCTTTGCAGATTTGGTGAGTTCGTAGTTATTCCTTGGTGTATTATTCTCCTCAACAAATGTGAATTTAATTGCCCGTATCTTTATCTGATGGCTTTCATCTATTGGGATTATGTTCTTTAACAATATTTCAATTTTAGCCATTGCAGGAATTCTTGGGTATATACTTGGTTTTTGAAGGTGAGATTGATTTGGGCAATTGATATTCTTGAATACTCATTGGCTCCAAATTTGATTTTTGACCTTTTTAGATACGACTTGAGAGTTGTGACGTATTTTGGGCAGGGGTGCTTACACGTCAATTGGATCAAACTGGATAGTTGAGATCCAGTAGTTTATCTTTTGGTGTTTAGACAATAGACACAGATTGTGTAACTCTATTGAATCCCTATTTTGAGGTTTTGATTCAGTTGATAATTTTTTGATAGGCCTACACGTTACCTATCGGCTTAGTTTTCTTTAGTTTATAGAGATTTTGTCATATAGATGTTGGAGAGATAGTTTATTGGCACATGGTGCTGGTTTCTAATACTTTTGACCTTATTTCTCAGTGTTCATTAAAATTTTGATTAGTTATTCAACAAAAAAATGTACTCAAGTTTGGCTAAGCATGTTTTCACCCATAGTTGGTCGGGAATTCTAGAGCGAATTGTTCAGCTTTAGAGATTGTGCTTTAGACTCATGACCATTGGTTTTGAGAGTTATTCGAACCAGTTAGTATCGTAGGCATAGGTCACATCATTGGTCACCACGGTTTGATTATGTAAGTAGAACCTTATGGGCTTTGTTCTTATGATAGTACTTATGGATTTTTATATGTCAACTTTAATCTTTCGAGGTTAGAGTGGTGTGATAGTACAAATAGGACTCAGATGATGTTGGAGAGATTTTGTGTAGCTCAAGGTAGATAATAGCTTTGTAAGGGCACACGAATGTAAGATTTGGAGCTGTCATTGGCTTTGCAATTCATGCCTTGGGTTTTCTTAGCTTGGATGAGTATCTTCCTAGTTATGCTTGTATCTTTGTAATGCCAGTATATTGTGGTTTGGTTTTGCATACTTTAGTTGTATTCAGTTTAGTTGGAGGCCAATTGGTTGTTCAGGATGAGTTTGTGGTTATTTGGAAAGTGAAGTAGGTAAGTGAAGGAAAAAGAGATACCTTTCGTAAAATCCCTTGAAAAAGAATTTTCATAGAGGTTTTCTTGAAAGTCATGCTCGAGGCGTGTCGGCCTAGTACCTCATCTTTTCAAGCTTAAGGGTGTTTTACTTCCATTGACTTTTGAGGACGAAAGTCCTTTTAGTAATGGATGTTGTAATGACACTTTAGGTTATTTTCTTGATTTCTACATATTTTTTACATTACGGGTATTCCCATAGCGGCTACAAGTTATTTATGACTTGCTGGAGTCGTTGGTCTGATATTTGGGCAATTCATTTGGGTTTTATGCCCATTTCTCTATTTTTGAGCTTTTGAAATTGGAAAATTGGTCTTGGACCAAAACTCCTAGTAAATGAACTTGAATAAAAATTCTAATAGCCTAATTAGCTTCAAAATATGGATTTAGTCTAAGGGGACCCTTGGTCCGATTCTCGAGGCTTATAGACTCATTTTGAGCTATTGGTCGAAAGTTGGTTAAAATGGAACATAGAGTTTGGGGATCATATTTTTTCAAAAAGACCTCCATTAGGAATTTTGTCAATTCCATTAAGTCCAGACTGACATTTTTAATGGGGGTATCATTATTCTTCTGTATCCACGAGGTTCTGGATATGCTCAGAGCACCCCAAACAAAATTTTGAAGCAATGTTGGTTTATAGTGCTTTGCCTTAGGGACAACCTTGGTGCCTAGGTGAGTTCACCTTGGTGACAAAGGTGGTACCTTAGAGATGGCTTGGCTGGCAACATGGGCACGGGGGTGACACCATTTAGTGCCTAGGCGATAGTGCCATGGCGACCAAAATGAGCGCCTAGGTGATGGAGCTGAGATTTTTAGGATTTCTCCCTTCTCAACTCCAAATCATTTTTCCCCAATTCCAAACCTCCTTAAATTTCTTTTTAGATAAATAATTATCTTGGGAACATTGATTTAATTCTGGGTTGATCACAGTAACTTCAAGGTGGTCTTCACCTCGTCCGAATCTCGTAAGTTTCAAGTTTACCCCCTCTTGAACTCCCTATTAGAACTCTTGTTTTTTCTCTATGTTGGGGTTAATTTGTGATGGTTATTGAGCTTGGATTATGCCCAAATATTAGGCATATGTTTCTCGAGTCATGAGGAACCTAATGACGGGCTCAAATTTAAGATTTCGTATGTAAGTCCCATAGGGTTGTTTTAGATCCAAATCATGACCTGGGGTTTAATATTTCAATATAGGTATTATTTTTCTCGTATCATCACATTGATTATAATTATGATTATGATAGAATGATGGTATTCTGGAATCATGGAGCAAAGACGAGCAATTCATGGATGGTTTGAGGTTGCGGTTTGATTATAAGATAGGCTCCGATCTACTTTTCTTATATGATTGTGTAACATATAGATTGCATGCTAGGTAGGAATTATAAGGTAGAATTATACCTAGTTGTATCATGACTTGATAGATTTGGATTTAGAATAAGAATATAACTTGAGCCTTAGCCTAGAATACCCATTATTGTTGCTGGATCCTATTACACTTGATTATAGATTAGTGTAACCATAGATTGACATGAAGGATTCCTTAGTATAAAACTTACCGTATAACTAAGTAAATTGGATGATATCCCCTATTAGATCCTTCTAGTAGCTTTGTGCCCTTATTTACCTTAGTTTTCCAAATTATGGTGTTAATATCTGATTAAGTTATATATTATTGGGCCCAAGGTCGTGGTTACGGTACCATTTGGACACTAGGTTAGTACTCTATCCATTAAAGGAAGTAGTTTAGTTTATAGATGCTTAGACACTTACATTATACTACATGGATACTAGTAATGGCTTGCATGCATTTTAGATGTATTTACGCTTAATTACTCATACGATTCCAGTTAAAAATCTTCCTTTTATTATTGTTAAAAAGGATTTATTTCCACTTTCTTAACCTTAAAATTGATTCTTTAAAAATTGAGTCATACCAATCTTATTATAGAATTATGACATTTTAAATGAAACATACTACTTTGGCAGCTTAGATCGAAGATGATTTTGGTCCATTTTTTTATCCGCACCTTTACCATTGTTTACTCACTTTGGCTGAGAAGATCCTGATCTTTTCTACACTATTATATTGTTTCAGTCCCGAATTTGATCTTGGGATAATGAATTTACAAATTTATACTCATTAGTCTTGATTTAGCTACGAGCACTTACTATACTCATTTAGCATTAGTTCGAGTCTGAGCAGTGCACCCTCTTTTCTCTTATTTCCCTTGATATTGGATAGAATGGTTTGGAAATGCATTATGGAGGTCCTATTTTGGTATAAAACATTGTATGTCGATATTTTGAGTCTCCTATAGGCCTCTTCGTTCGATGAGCCACAGTATCAGAGAAGGATGGTTGTTATAGGTCTTGTCTTTGTAAAATACTAAGCTGGAGGAGGTGTATGCACTTGGTATATTATGGCACATGTATCTATCGATCTTATAGGAGGTTCTATAGATATAAGTTATGGTTATTTGATGATTTCTTGCTTATGCCTCTCTGGACTTATGGTGGCGTGGTTGGGGTTATTGATTTTCTGGACTATCTGATTACTTATTGTTTGGATATTATTGCTTCACTTATGTCAGGTTGGTATGGATTGATACCCGGGTTGTCAATATGTTTATAATTCCTTTTCTCGAATTATGGTGAGATTTATTATTTTTAGAGCATCTTATGATTACACATTTCAGTTAGAAACCCTAATTATGTTAGATTTAGCTCTTTTATTCTTTATAATCCCAGTGATGTAGACTAATTCCCTCAAAGTAATACCTATATGTTGATTTATTGGTATAGCGCGGTGGTATATTTATTCTTTTCTAGGTACTATTCATACATTATTTTCTTCTTTTCTATTACTATTTTATATTGTATATCTCTTTCTTACTATATACTATCGTATATGGACTAACTACTTATGAAACCGCATTTCATCACTGATTACTGGTAGAATCTTATAGTTTACCCTTACTCTTTCATTAGCATTATTATGTTTTGTTGCCTAAATTGTTGTGTGTAGCTTATATTCCTTCTTTACATGTTATTTATACATTCATTATCTTTGGAGCTCAGTCAGTCGATGCCTACTAAGTACCTCATGTTTGGCACTCGTACTACACTTATGTAGCCTACAAATAATAGTACGAGTTTTCTTTATTGATGTGTGTATCGTGCAGAGCAGCCATGAATTGGAGATTTGGGGTGATCTCTTGACGTTCGGAGTTGTTCCTTCTCTCATTCATATTGTTAGACAGACCTCTATTTTTGTATTTCAGAGATGACTTTATATATATTTACTTTGGATTCCACTTTTTACTCCTTTAAATTAGAAGTTCTTAAACTGACTCCACTAGGTTTTATGGATATTATTGTTTTCTTCTTGACTTCTTGCTCATTTTAATTTTGTATTGCTTCTGCTTTTCTTATTAGTCTATTACTAGTTGTTTCTTGGCTTACCAACTGGAAGATTTTGGTAGGTATCATCATGACCAGGGAAATCGGTTCGTGTCAATAATTAATTAACTTAAATCAATATATATAAATAGAGTAGAAATATAGACAAGGTGATGTGGCACTTCTTTATGACCTCCAATTGAATTTATCTTTTTACTCCTTTTTTTAAGCTTTTATCTTAATTTTCTTTGATAAAATAATTTAAAATATACATGGGGTTATTACAATAAGGTTTAATGTTTACTATAAATGCAAAATAAATAGGAAAGGTCAATTAGGATAGTGGGGAATTATGAAGGGAATTAAGTATTGCAGTAAATGAGTATAGTGAAGAGCCAGAGCACAATATGAATCCAATCAATTCCATCTGTTTTTTGGGGGATGGAAAGATCAAGCGGTTTGTTAATGAATATTGAACCTTTGGCTTCTTATTTTATACTATACAATAATATATGGCCAGAATTGATTGTAGATACTTAAAAAAAAAATGTGTGACTACAAAAGACATACCATAGGTAGACTGCTACAACCTTTTGTCCTCTACCTGCTGATGGAGGGCTTCATGGCCTTAGTAACTATTTTCTTAGCTTCATGCAGTTTTCTTGGTCTGTATGTATATAACTATTACTAAGAGGCTTACAAAAAGAATATTAATGTGGATATAAATTGATTTTTCCTCTGATGAATGACTGCAGTTTATATGTATGTCTAATTTGAGAATAGCATTGCAAGCACTATTTTGAAAAATACAGCATCAACAAATAAAATTAATAGGCATTTATTTATTATATTTGCTCACTTTCTTCTCGTAAAAGTATTCTAAAAGTATTTGTATTGATGAAAATGTATGGAAATATATTTTGTTGAATTTGTGAAACAAAAGCTATGTGTATGTATGTGATTACTCATTTAGATGTATTTTATGTAGTTCAATCTTCCAATTTACGTTTTGAATGGACACGATTGTGTATCTCCTGATGTCTAATCTTTTAGTTATTTTAATGCATTTATTCAAAATAAAAATTAATCTTCGTGCATCATAGATTTTATTAATTTTTGAAAACTATAAAAACATCTTATGATATGAAAGTGTCATTTGTCTTCTAATTTTCCTGAAGGAACATATTAAAAAAGGATTTTGATTAAGAAGTTATTGAAGAAATGATCTAAACAAAGTGAATTAAGGATTTTTTTTACTTCAACTTCTTTCTACTAGAAAAAATGATTGATTGTGTAATTTGCTATGAAATAGTACAAATCTTTTGAAGGAATAGCTTCTCGGATATTTGGCTTGATATTTGAAATTAGTTGTACGTTAGAATTTTTGGAATTAAAATTATAGCTTATAAGTATTAAGTTTTTTATTTACTTAGAAAACTAAATTTTGTGTGAGCTTTTGTTTTCAATATTTAGAAATTATATTTTCTCAAATAATATTTTTCTCTCGTTTATCCATTTATGTTATGCATTATTTTGGAAGCACAAGAAGAGATAAAGAAAGGTGATGCAAAGGTTTTATATATTATAGAGCTACACACTTTTTTATATTTATTATTCTTGAAATCAATATTATTTCATAAAATTACAAAAATATTACAATAATACATACAAAATGTATGTTGTCTTGGATTTTTAATAATATTCATATAGTTTATTTTTTTCCTTAATTGAATTATTTAACCGTTCTAATATCATGTTGCAGGTATTATATGCAAGAATATTATCCAACTTTGTTTGCAGAACAAGATACAAAATTAATTTCAATATCCATTATCTTACTTATTTATTCGTAGATTAGAAAATATAGGGAAAAGGTATCGTTTCCACCCCTAACTATACTCGAAAAGTCGAAGTCACACCTAAACTATACTAGTGACCTATTACACACCTAAACTATAAAAAAAATGAAACTATTTACACCCTGTCAGGCTACCACCACTTGCATGTGGTGTAGTGTTTTACACACGCTGCCACGTCAGCACCACGTCAGTAAAAAGTATCATTTTTTTATAGTTTAGGTGTGGATTCGATTTTTCGACTATAGTTTGGGGTGGAAACAATGCATTTTTCCTTAATGTTTTTAGCCGTTTACTTTTGTTATTTAATAGGCTAGACGCGCCTAAAATAAGTGTAACACACGTTCCTTAGAATGGGGGTCACGGGGACGTAATAATATCACTTTTATATAGTTAAAGTGTGTAATAGGTCACTTATATAATTTTGGCGTGGCTTAGACTTTTCTTATATAGTATGAGATAAAAATGATGCCTTTTCCCAAAAACATATAATATTTAATGAGGTATTCATTCCTATTATTACGAGTCTTTTATATTCCTTACTGAAAGTCATTTAAAAGTAAATTATTTTATTTAGTTTTGCTTACTTCACATCATTATGTATCTCCGAACGTAGAAATGGATATGAGAAGGTTAACATAGTTAATTCATTATTATTCCATGGTTAATCCCAATAAAATGATAAGTTATGAAAGTTTAATTCAGTTTCATAACTCTCATTCTTTTAGCATCCATAGCCTCTATTATTTAAAAAACTTTAAGGCACCTTATAGTTATAGTCATATAAATTTCATTCAAATTAAATTTGAAATATATTAATCCAAATAAATGTGACGGATTAATATAATTGGATTAATTTAAATTCAAATAAATATGAATTTGATTAAAGTTCAATTTCTGTTGGGCTAATTCAATAATTTGAGTTACAAATGATTAAGCCTATTTTAATAAGTCTAAGTTGTCATCAATGATATGGCATGCCAAGTCAAGCGAAGGAACCAATAGGAACATGTCACATGGCACAATGATGCAATATGCTTAGTGAAAGCAAAGGTCCAATCAAATGTCGTCATTTCACTTAAGTCTGATTGGCCAAAAAAGTCCATCTTCACGTGACTCTTTCCTTCCTACAACTATAAATAGGGGTCTCATAATTCAGAAAATCCACTAACAATTATAATAAGAAGAAAGAGAGAACTCGTGGATCAAATGCTACAGATTTCTCTACAAACTCAAGCATTTTTCAGATCAGTTCATCAAAATTCAAGATCAAGACCGCAAAACTAAAGGATTAGCTCGAAGGCCCTTGAATTCAAGTACAAGACGAGATCAAATTCATCAAATCCATAATTGAAGAATCAGTTCATCAAGATTCAAGATCTAGACCGGAAGATTCAAGATCAAGCTCAAAAGTCCTTGAATTCAAGTACAAGTCAAGATCAAATCTGTCCAATTCACGAATCAAGTTCAAATTCAAGATCAAGCTCGAAACACTTAAATTTGTATTTGAAAAGGTGAATCAAAGGATTCATAGAGATTGTAACACTTACATATTGAAATCAATAAAATGATTGTTGCAATATTTTTCTTGTCTTGATTATTATTCTTTCGACTCGAATTTTATTCTCAATAAATTTTGGCACATCCAGTGGGACGATCTCTACCTCTTTTCTCAACTTTTCCAACATCCAAGTTCAAGAACACTGAAATGACTTCTAAGAAGGTCAACTCTCAATCGAATGCCTCCAAAGTTGATGATTTCAAATTCCCTGCTAAAGTAGAAAGCATCCTTGGTGCTACTTTTGGAAGTTTTGGAGCTATCACAAGGAGCAAAGCCAATATGTTAGGACAACAAACACATCAGCTGTCATCCTCACCAACTTCAATTTTAAGATCTTCAACCCCAAAATAAACGATGTCTCATGCAACTGCTTTAGAAGAAAGAAGCAATGAGGTGGAGACAATTAAGAAGACTCTAGATCTACTTGAGCACTCTGGTTCGAAAAACTCTACCACAAAGAACGATGGTTATTCAACCAATATATCATCTCTACTTACACCCCATAAGCTGAAGCTGAGCACTAAAAAGGTCAACTTATATGACAATCTATGTTACTCTCCGATGTATTCAATGATCATGCAAGTAATGGTAACTAATGCCTCATCTATGAAGGAGAAGCTTGCGAACCTGACAAAGAGAATTGACAGTTTTACAAAATATATGCAAAATCAAAACACTCAAATTGATAAGTTGGTAGAGAGAATAGATAATTTAATAGATGGAGATTCTAGCCATGCACCTAGGAAAGCTCAGAAGTTCATGAGACAAAACATCCGATGAAACAAACACTACCAGGTAAGGAGGTACAAGTTTCTTCTGAGGGAATGATCCTAATAGATCAACTAAAAGAATTTACGAAGGGAACCTAAAAAACAAGTACTATGTCTCTACTAAGTCTTCCTTGACATACGCCAATCCCTACACTACAAAGATTGATAGCTTCAAAATATTTACCAACTATCAACCGCAAAAATTTCAACAATTTTAGGGCAAAGGAAATACAAATTTACATATCGTGCAGTCTATTGAGACATGAAATAATTATAGAATCTATGGTTACTATCTTGTCAAACAATTTATCCATTTCCTAAATAGAAACTCCTTCAATTAGTACATGAACCTTGGGCCTCATTCCATCGATAGTTGGGAGCAACTGGAGACTGAGTTCCTGAATTACTTCTATAGCACAAGATGCGCAGTGATCTTGGTAGAGCTCACAAATACTAACCACAAAAAAGATGAGCTAATCATTGACAATCTGACATGACCCAAACCTGGGCCTAGTCGTGTCAAGTATCCCTAGTCAAACTCAGATCGGAGATCACACCTAATACCACACCGTTAACCACCCTACACCCCATGTAAAATGGATTGCGAACATATAACTAGATAAGGCAATACAAATTTAAAGACGTGATAGTAAGCTTAAAACCAAAGCGAAATCCACAACCAATTAACCAACCATTTATAATCCCAATGGCAATACCAATACTAAGGCTAACATTAATATCGACACCACCCATATCCATAGTTATTTGACAAAGCCTATAACCAGATTAAGAAACATCCAGCCAGGACATGCCCCGACCATAGCCAAAAATAAATCCAATGAAATAACAAAAATGAAAAGAATTCAATAAAATGAAATAGATTCTTCTGAAGAATAGAATCTCACCACTTCAATCTGACTCAAAGTTGTCCCTGAATCTAAGTCACTGGGAAGGGGGAATGGTAGTGTGGACAGTTCCTCATCGCATGGGATACAACACCCAAAGACGGTAGCGGAGTAAATGCTAGTATGTAACTCAGGGAAAAAATATTAAATAATGCCATTATTCAAAGCCAAATCAAATAACCATATGCAATCACCTATATACATATATACCATGCCAGGACTAGGAACAAGGTTTAGCATGCATTTAAAATCTTAACTTGGGTTGTGTAGCTTTGCCATCCTAAAACTACCCATGGGTTATATGGGTTTAGCTCCTCCTACTAAAAGGGCCCCAGTGTATGTTAGTCGCATGATTGAAGAAAAGAACCTAGGGTGACTAGAACATCCCTAAAAATATAAAGTGTGACATCATGCACATGGATACCAAGGCTACCCTCACATCGACAACCATGAGTTTCCAATATCTATCCCCTCTGTACCTTCAATTTCCACGACTTTGCTAATCAACCCCCCTTTAAGCCCAATTAAACCTTTTAACATAACCAAACCAGTTACCAAGGAGTCTGTTAATTAGGCATTAAGTGTTGGTATCATTGTACCAAAATTAAAGCTTGCAAGTCTATTACCTTATGCCACATAAACCATTAAACCAATTTGACTATACCATTTCCAATTTAAACCAAAATCATGGACACCAAGGCCTTTCCAAAATCATGTGAAACCACCCAAAACCAATTCATGTTTTGTTAACCATCTATGCAATGCAAGGCTTCCAAGAATAGTCAAACTAAGTGAAAAAATCATCCTCATTGACAATTTCACAAACAAGTTAAGGATGTGCCATTATCAAAGCCAAAATCATCATATTTAGGGCCCAACCATGACTCCTCAATTAAATCACCATTCCCAAGTGCCCAAATGTGGAAACCCATAATTAAAAAATGAAAATTATAATCAAACCATGAGAAACAATATTTATCCATGAACAATCAAAATTGATACGACCCGACCAGGAGCCTTGTTGTAATGGGCATCTCAAGTCCAACCAGGATTAAAGACAACCCTCGATACCCAACCCAACCATCCAACATATACCCTGAGTCAGATGAATTCTGAACATATAACAAGATAGCATATTTTTTGAATGTTTGGACTCCGGGATAGGTCTATGATTGTGACCACCCAAACGAGTCCACCTATCTAATACCCAACCGATAACCAATACCAAACCAAACCATGAACCAAAACCATAATAATTACCAAACCAAGTTCCATAACATAATATAAAATGATGGAATAGTGAGAAGTTTAGTCAACCGGTATCAGCCCCAATGCCAATACAAGAATCTTGAACCATTACTAGTGTTCGTAAAATACCAACACTCATAGTAAACACAACTCTGGTTTTCCATATAATATTGATTACAAACACTGATACTGAATTGAGAAATAATTACTTGCTACCCTACCAAAAACCCCCATTTATAGGGAACTGCTAACTATCAGTTGATTGACTCACGAACAACTCAAATTAATACCATATTCCCTGTGGGATTCGACCCCAACATATTTGGGTTATATATTTGACAACGACTGCTTACTCTCTCATAAAAGAGGTACAGCTTGAGCGTTATTAGTGGCACAATATGGTACTATCGCATTACAACACTGGATGAGACCTGAAAGCTTGGCGCGATGTGGTGGAATTGTGTTGGCTCACTAGTTTCTGACAATTGCCATTTGGCATGCCTCTGCGATACGTTGAAGTGCCAGTTGGCACATTGCTTTACTAAAATGGATCTAACTCTTCACCCGGGTATCAGATTTGGGAAAATTTTATATCGTTGGAAAGCTGACTAAATTTCCTACACATTAGCAAGTTCTAAACTAAAAAATACTGAGTATTTAGAAAAATTTATTTAGAATAACTCATGAATTGAGAGTTAAATTGAGCTTAGGAAATATGAGGTATTACACCTCAGCAGATGAAATACCAGATACATCCCGCTTAACCTAAGCAGTAACCAACAGAGAAATAATATGAATCAATTGGCGAAATTCCTTATTAGTTACCTCACCTTAAGGAGGACTAGTAGAAACCAATGGAACTCCATAAATACCAAGGATTGGACCCCTAAACCGTGTATGGATCCCCTGATTAATGAGATTTCCATCAACATTGTCCCTAGCTGGGACAGAAGAGTTATCTTGTGTCTCACATCATTAAGGCATGATCTGAAATACAAATAAACTAGGATTAGAGAGAATTTGAACTTAGACTGTAAGCTTGAAAATGGAAAACCAAGAAAGTGAAACATTCGTAAATGTCTTATTGCCCCTCTCTTAAAAGTATGGCATGCTACACACCCCTAAAAGAGACTCTAGTCGACACAACTTTGTGGATTCCCAATTGACCATGAACCTAAAGCTTTGATACCAACTTGACATGACCCAACCAAATACCTTGTCGTAATGGGCATCTCAAGTCCAACTAAAATCAGAGATGACCCCCGATACCCAACCATCCAGCATATATCCTGAATCAGATAAATTTTAAATATTTAACAAGATTGCATATTTTATTCAATTTCCAAATACTAGGATAGGTCTATGATCATGACCACCCAAATGAGTCCATCCATCCGATACCCAATCGATAACCAATACCACACCAAACCATGAACCAAAACCATAATAATAACCAAACCAAGTTCCATAATATAATATAAAAGGATAGAACAATAAGAAATATAGTCAACCAGTATCATACCCAATACCAATGCCAATACTAAGACTATACCACAACTGATCCCGCCCATAGCAACCCATAGTAGTTCTATAAAAGCCTTTTACCAAAAAAATCCCACTATCTTGTTGGGACATGCCCCCAACCATGGCCAAAACCAATATCCATAAAGTATCCCAAAATAAATAAAGATGTCCATGATTTGAAATGGAGCCTTCTGGAATATGGAAGCTCACCACTTTAATTCAACCTAGCTAATCCCAAAATCCAATCACTAAGTAGGAAGGGTAGAATGGTTGGTTCCTGCATCACATGGGGATACAGTCGCCCGAAGATGGGTTAGTGGGTGAACATTAGAAAGTACTCAATATAAGGATAGAATAATAAAATCTAGTAAAACCAAGTAAACGAACTATATATATACAAACTGTACATTTATATACATATAACCATGCTGGAAACGGAATCGGGTTTAGCATATTTAAAAATATTAACCTAGGAATGTGAAGCTTAACTGTCCAAGAACCACCCACAAGTTATATAGGTCCAGTGTAACCCCCTGAACGGGCCCTAATGCGTGTAGCCTAATGAACCAGAGATACCATAAGAGTATGGGATTCCCAAGTACCCTTTGCTCTCCATGATCCATATGTACAATGTACCTAGAGGATTCCCATATACCTCCTAGTATCATATATGGTCTCTATGACAAACCCCTTATGTAAAAGAATATGAGTTTCTAGTGTCCTTCCATTGGAATCGCACCTTCACGGTTAGCTATCACACCTCACCATTATTTCCCAATTAAACCATTACCATCCAATGAAACCTTTATTCTATTATTATTAACCAAGTCTATAAGTGGTGGTATCATCATACCGACTATTGTTTGCAAGAAATGTCCTTATCCAACCTTTTTATGTAAAAGGATTCCTATGTACCCATAGATTACATTATCAAGTTAACTTGGTGGAATTCTGTGTACCTCACAAGTGTTTTATTATTATTATGTTTGCTTGGTGGAATCCCATGTACCCCACAAGTTGTTCATTAGCAGGTTTACTTGTGGGACTTCTTTGTACCCTATAAGAAAATTTAATTAAACATAACCATGACCACCAAACTATTCCATTTAACCATTCCAAATATTTAAACCATTTATGCCATTTAGGGTTCCATTACCAAACCATATCATGTAATGGTTTCATTAAAAGCTCAATAATATAGTAAAAGCATTATCATAGGCCTTTTATCAAACATGTTGGGGACATAGTATTTCCGAAACCAAATCCAATTACCAATTAACTACTCCCATGCAACCAATTGTCCAAACCATAATTAAAGCATATAAAAATATAATTGAAACAATGAAAACCATAACCAAGCATTTAATACTAAAACTCCAACATATATATGAAAAAACCCAAAACCATATAATAATCATGCCATGAAAACATTGTATAAATCATGCCTTTAATTGGAACTAACAATGAGGGATAAGTATCTTGCCTTAGATAATGAAGATGATGGACATAAATCACCCAATTTATCCCCAAATTGCTCCTCTAGATAAAACCCCTACTTTCTCTTGCCCTAGAGCCTTAAAGAGAATTAAATAGTATTTTTTAAGTTTTTAAGATTAGAATAATAGGGTAAATGATATCCCAAGTATGATATACATCATGGGGTCATAATGGGTTAAGAGAGAAAATGTCTAGATTACCCCCAACTTAACTGTGTAAAATCCCTGCAAGTGGGTACGACTCAACCATACCGGTCGTACCTTCCAATAGGAGTGGTACCTGCCACTTGTACCCTAGAACTTCCTTAGATACCCACACTTTTCAACATAAAAACATGAAATACAAACCATATCCAAGGGTATGACTAGTACCCTCAACCCATACCTATAACAGAACCAAGAGGAGATGACACTGTCCAACATAGGAGTGGGACAATACGACTCATACCCTATCTCACGACCTATGGTGACCCACTCATACTCAGATCCAAGTTAAGTTACTAAGTCTTAGAATAAGTGAATAAAAAACCTAAACCATATGATCGGTATCTAACCATAAGACTCGTACCTTCCAAGTCGTACCCATTTCAGAACCCAATCCAACCCACCAACTAACACTTGTTAGTATACGGCCATGCCAAACCACCCGTACCCTAGAATATGACCTGTGCCCCCTAGTTGTATCTTATCTAAAAATATAAGAAATTTTCTAAGGGTTTGTAACGCCCCGAGTCTGTACCCTGGAAGCTACACAGTGCTCATAATCCTGAAGAACCACAAGCTAACCCATGACTGGTACTTGCTGCAATAACTGTGTAATAAATACTGTAATTATATGGAAATAGGAGAAAATATATGCCATAAGGTTTAAATCTGTAAATAAATCTGAATGTGGTATTGAAATACTAAAACTGAATATAAGTACTAAAAAACTAAACAACTGTCTAAAAAATACTCTAGTCTGAAAAGCCTCTAACTTTCTGAACTGTGGAGTTGATGGACAAGCCTCCAATTAACTCCATCTACTAAAATAAAGCTAAAGTAATGTAAATAATAATAACATCCTCAAACTATGAGGACTCACCACTACTCTAAAAGCTGAGAATCTAAACTGCTAAGGGTGCTCTAGAGCCCGTGTATCTGAACTTATAATATACGACATCATAGCTCAAAGAAAAGTATGAGTCAGTACTTTGAATATACTGGTATGCTTGCTGAGCTAAGATGATATGCATGCACAATAATAACAGAATAACATGATTAAGACTGAGTAAGAGTACATGCATGAATACATAGACTGTAACTGAGATTGTGCTAATACTGAGTACTAAATCAGAATACTGATAACCAATATCTAAGTTTACAAATATTGTATTACTGATTATTTTAATGACTGTATCTGAAAATTCTGAATACTGTGGAACTATACTGAGTTCCTTACTAAGCTGAGTAACTACATCTGATAGTCATGGATCTATAGAACTTAACTGAGTTCTATTCTGAGACTAAGACTGGAATTGAGACTGTGGAAGGTAATCATCTAACCCACATGCCCCTTCTCTAGCTGATTTAGGGTCCAACCTGTAACCCCAGTTGGAAGGGTATCAATACCATGCCATGGGTAAGGATAAGCTATGAGTTAATACTATTTGAAAGAAAGCTCCTTCGTCAACCCTCATTGGCAGGATAACTCGAATAAGAAATATCAACCCTCATAATGTCTGGCAGAAAGATACCTTAACCTATGCTGGCTATGTAGTTCTATAATATAGGGATTGCTGCTAAGGGTCAAACCCTCTTCTGACAGGAATACCCCTATCCCTGGGTTAACTCAATGCTAAATCCTACTCCCAACTAAATAGACGCTGAACTAATTTCCAATCTATACTAGGCTGGACTGAACGGTTACTACGATTAATATTTAGTTGAACTGAACTGAGTTCACTGAGTTTCGTTAACTGATGGAATACTAATGAATTCTATTAGTTGACTGAGTTTAGTGAGGTCAGAACTAAATACTGAATTAGACTGGACTAATATAGATTCTACTGAGTTTTCTTGAGTTCTGTAACTGACTGAGAGTACTACTGATCGTGTGTGACTAGTACTATTCTATGACTAACCATGGCTCTAGGTAATTAGCTAAATTGTAGGGTACAAGTACCCCTAGGACTCGATAGCATAGATTAAGAGACATGGCATAACATAAAACATGTAAACTATGAACTTGATCAGTATTCATTCATTGGGGCATTTAGACAAACACTTGCATGATATAACTTGCACATAATCTAACTTGACATGATTTCATTCTCTTAATAGTTCACATGTATAATTTATCAAGCACTTGGTGAGCATAGTATATGCATATAGTGTTGAACAACAAGTGAGCATCATAATTCATCTCTAATTTAACAAGTCAAGTGTTTATCATGGATTCACATGAATCTACACACATAATGATTAATTTCACGTGACATATATATATATATATATATATATATATATATATATATATAAAATCATGAATTAGGAACTTAATCCAAATAGAAATCATGGATACACTTTAATTCCAACCATGGTAATCATTACTTCAATTACTTGAAGTTCAAAAGAGATTCTTGGACTCCAAGGGTGGAAGGAACCCTTGGATGAACACTTCACATACCTTTGTTGAAGAATTTCTGAAAGCTTATGGTTGAATCTTGAGTTCTTGATTTGAAATTGGATCTTCTAGGGTTTTGTTCTTGAGAAAATTTGACAAAGAATGACTATATTTTCTCTATAGGGAGTTTAATTTTGTGTTTTGGGGGCTGAGGGTCGAGGGAAGAAAACCTAAATATCCCCAAGAATGCATTCTTTTAATGACTATAAACTGGGTTACCGACACACAGGTCGATGCAGTACGTCGATGGCATTGACGCTATAGCCAACACGCCGCACCATGTACACATCGATTCATTACAATTAGACGTTGGTATCTGGGGAAAATAGTAATCAATGCGATAGTCAATAGGGCACACCAAGATTGCATTGATTTACTATTTTAGGATTCCAAATGAGCTTCAAACGAAGTCCAAAAAATCTAAAACTTATTTGGAAACACCTGCGGATATTTCTGATCATGAATCAACCTAAACATCAACATTTAATGGATGGAAAGGTTGTGAAATAATATTACCAACCTTCATTGGTTAAAATGACACTAAGTCTGAGTACTTAGCTAAAATATTCTAAGTCTAGGACCTCTTGATAAGCCTAAAAGACTGAATTAAGCTTAGGATTTTTTGAGGTCTTACATTATATCCCCCTTAGGAACATTTGTCCTCAAATGAGACTACTGAGACTGAGAATACAGAGAGACTGACTTACTTACTTTGCATGAACATCTGGAACATGACTATATGACTGATACTACTGGTATTCTGAATTATCATACTGAACATACATATCTGATGCATGGATATAACTGAACATGATTCATGAATGCATGATTGGGATTACTGATAAATTGAATTTATGTACTAAACATGCATATCTAATGCATAGATACATGCCTGAACTGGCTCATGAACGTATAACTAAACATGCAATGGTAACTGATACCAAGTTTGTAACTGAAATCTGAACATGAAACTAATTACGCATAAGGAAATTATTACCTTAAGCTGAGTCTGGATTAGCGAAGAATAGATGAGGATACTTGGTTCGCATGTCTGCTTCTGCTTCCCATGTAGCTCCCTCAACGGACTAATTCTTCCAAAGAACTTTGACTAGAGGAACTTCTTTGTTCTTCAGTCTACGAATCTTATAGTTAAGGATTTTGACTAGGATCTCTTCATAAGAGAGGTTGTTCTGAATATCTATACCCTCAGTAGGGACAACGACTTCTTGGTCACCTATGCATTTCTTTAGCAAGGAGACATAGAACACTGGATGAGCTGAAGATAAACCTGAAGGTAACTTAAGATCGTAAACTACCTTTCCAAAATGACTGACGATTCGGTAAGGACCTATATATCGAGGACTGAGTTTCCCTTTCTTGCCAAAATGCTTTACTTCTTTCATAGGAGAGATCTTCAAGTATACATAGTCACCAATCTCGAACTCAAGATCCTTTCTACGTACATCTGCATATGATTTATGCCGTCTCTGAGCTGTCTTAAGCTTTTCCCTGATCAACTGGACCTTCTCTAAGGTATCAAACACCAAGTCAGGCCCTACCACTGCGGCCTTACCCACTTTAAACCAACCAATGGGAGATCTACACCTTCTCCCATAAAATGCTTTAAACCTGGCCATCTGAATACTGGAGTGATAGCTAGTGTTATATGCAAACTCAATCAAAGGAAAGTGGTCATATCAACTACCCGTAAAGTGTATCACACTTTCTCATAGCATATCTTCTAAAGTCTGAATGGTCCTTTCTGCTTGACCATCTGTCTGAGGATGAAAAGTTGTACTAAGATGAACTCGGGTACCAAGACCCTTTTGGAATGCTTTCTAGAAATAAGAGTCGAACTGGGTACCTCTATCTGAGATAATGGATAATGAAAGACCGTGCAATCTAACCAACTCCTTGATATAGAGTTTGGCATAATCCTTGGCTGAATAGGAGGTATGAACTGGAAGGAAATGAGCTGATTTGGTCATCCTGTCTACAATGACCCAAACTGAATCATGCTAACAACGAGTACGAGGCAAGCCCATCACAAAGTCCATGTTCATTTTTTCCCATTTCCAGGTAGGTATACTAAACACCTACATCGACCTACTAGAATTCTAATGCTCAATCTTAACCTGCTGACATATTGAGCACTTAACCATAAGTTCTATAATGTCTTTTTTCATTCCACTCCACTAATAAATCTCCAACAAATCGTGGTACATCTTAGTGGCCCCTGGATGAATAGAGTAACACGTACCATGCGCCTCTACGAGAATTCACTGCCTTAATTCATCTACACCTGGCACACATAGACAACTCTGACAATATAAAAAACCATCTCCCTTTTGGGAGAAAATCTCTACCTTCTGATTTTTGACTGATTCCTTCAACTGGACTAGACTGGGATCCCTATCCTGCTTTTTCTTTACTTTGAAAACAAGGAATGATTCTGAGATACTCTACAACCACCACTACCTTCTGCTGAATCAACTAAGCGAACACCTAGTCGGGATAGCTGATGAACTTCCTGGGCTAACTTCTTCTTACTATTCTCAACTTGGGAACAATACCCATAGACATTCTACTGAGAGCGTCAGCCACTATATTAGCCTTTCTCGAATGACACAGAACACTCATGTCATAGTCTTTCAACAATTACAACTACCTTGTCTGATGAAGGTTAAGGTATTTCTGAGAGAACACATACTGTAGACTCTTAGGATCGGTGAACACATCAATGTGCACACCATACAAGTAATGCCTACAAATATTTAAGGAAAAAACTACTGCTGCTAACTTAAGATCATGAGTAAGATAGTTCTTCTCATAAGGCTTAAGTTGTCTAGAGGCATAGGCTATGACCATACCTCTCTGCATCAAAACACAATCCAATCCGACTCTGGAAGCATCATAGTACATAATTAAACCGTTGAAACCATCTGGTAGGGTCAACACTAGAGCTGTGGTAAGTCGAGTCTTCAACTTCTCAAAACTCTTCTCACAAGTATATGACCACTGTAACTTAACTTTCTTCTGAGTCAATCTGGACATAGGGGATGGAATAGATAAAAATACCTCAACAAACCATTGGTAATAGCCATCCAAACCTAAGAAACTACTGATATCTGATGGAGAAATAGGCCTGGGCCAGTTTCTCACTGCTTCGATCTTTTGGGGATCAACTCTAATGCCATCGCTAGAAATTATATAGCTAAGGAATGCTACTGACCTTAGCCAAAATTTGCAATTACTAAATTTGGCAAATAACTGATGGTTTCTGAGAGCCTACAATACTATTTTGAGATGGTCTGCATGATCATGTTCTGTGCAAAAGTAAACAAGAATGTCATCTATGAACACTATGATTCACATATCCAAGTACTACTTGAACACACGATTCATCAAGTCCATAAAGGTACTGGGGCATTGGTATAACAAGTCATCGATTTTAGAGAGTGGATACTTGTTCTTGACCATAACTTTGTTTAACTAAGGGTAATCTATGCACATTCTGAGAGGACCATCTTTCTTACGCTTGAATAAAATTGGTGCGCCCCTTCGGGACATACTGGGTCTGATGAATCCCTTAAGAGATCCTTTAACTATTCCTTTAGTTCTTTGAGTTTTTCTGGAGCCATCCTGTATGGCGGGATAGATATAGGCTGAGTATCTAGGAAAAGATCAATTCTAAAACCAATATTCCTTTCGGGAGGAACTCCAGGAAGATCTTTGGGAAATATATATGGGAATTCACATATAACTGATACTAATTCAAGAGAAGGGGTTTTTGAACTAGTTTCCTAGACTCAAACGAGATGGTAGACACATCCCTTGGATAACATCTTTCTAGCCTGAAGGTAAGAAATAAGTTGACCCCTAAGTGCTGAAGTACTAACCTTCCACGCTAGGACGGGTTCATCTGGAAATTAAAACTGGACAATTCTATTTCTGCAGTAGACTAAGGCATAGCAGAATAAAACCAATACATGTCATGAATGACATCGAAATCAGTCATCTCTAATTTGACTAAATCTACTGAAGTGATTTTCTGAGATACCATAATTGAACAGTTGCTATATACCCGTTGGGCTATGATAGATTTACCCACTGGGGTAGAAACTGAGAAGTGCTCTGCTAGAATTTTGAGACTGACTCTGAAATCAACTACTATATATGGAGTAACAAAAAACAAAGAACTCTTGGATTTTGCAAAGCGTAAACATATAAATGGAAAATTTATAACGTACCAGTGACCACATCAGGGGAACTTTCCTGATCCTATCGGGACTGAAGAGCATAGAATCTATTTGGACGTTGCCCACTGGTGGCATTGGAAGAGGCACCCTACTGATTTGGGTGATCGGACTAAGCTGAGGGACTGTTATTTTGACTCTGTGAACCAACCTGAGGACACTGTCTGACCCTGTAGCCTGGCTTACCATATCCTAAACATACATCACTGCCAGCTCTGCAGATACCTTGGTGGTTTCTGCCTTACTTCTGACAAAGGGGATTGGTTCAGGCACTGCTAACACTGCCCTGGAGTTTAGGGCTTAATGCCCTATCTCAGCTGCCATCTCTGAATTTTGGCACTAGAGAACTGGCTAAGAAAGGAGTTAGAACTGAGCTTTTGGGGCAGAACTGAGAACGATTCTTACCCTCTATTTTAGGCTGAGCAAAATTAAAACTACCTATTCTCATTCTCTTATTCTATTTCTCCTTCTTTTTTATTCTTGGCCTTCACTATTTGCTACGCATAGACCATGAGTCTGGCTATGTCCATCTCTTTAATAAGCATTGTGGTCCTACACTCCTTGACCATGCTGCTAGATACTCTTGACATAAACTTACTCATTTTTGCTCTGCTATCTGCTACAACATGTAGGGCATAACTGGCTAACTGAGTAAACTTAAGAACATACTCTTGCACTAAAATATTGCCCTACTTTAGGTTTATAAACTCCAAAACCTACACAACCCTCAGCTCTAGCGCAAAGAACCTATCCAGAAAAGCAACTGCAAACTCCTCTCATTTTATGGGCCCTGTATCTACGGCCCTTTCTACCTTCCACTATTTAAACCATGAGTGATCCACATCCTATAACTGATATATGGCCAACTCAGCTCTATCAACAACAGTCACCACCATGATATCAGTAACCTTTTGCACTTGATCAAGAAATTCCTGAGGGTCCTTATCTGACTTAGACCCGATAAACGATGAAGGGTTTACTCGAGTGAAGTCCTGAATCCTGCCAGTAGCAGTATTGGCCATTAGGGTAGCTGAAACCACAGATAAACATTCATTCTTGGCTACCACAGAATGAGCTAAGGTGGTAAAGGCTACTCTGAACTTCGCATGGGAGATATGTTCGCCCAAAGGATCTGGATGGACCGACTGAAGGGCTGACTGATCTCCTATTTCTCTTCCCTGAGTCCTCTTTGGAGACATTTTCTGTGTACAGAAGAGATGCTAGTATTAGAAAGAGAGTGTAACTGAAGCTTATGCTCACCCGCACGACATGAATACTGAAAGAAGGAAGACTTTTCCTAAAACATCTCGTAGCCTCTTGTCTATAAGTGTGGCGTACAACACACCCCTGCACAAGACTCTACTAGATGTGGCTTCCAGACTTTTTAGGACACTGTTGAACCTTAGGATCTTATACCAATTTTGTAATGCCCCGAGTCTATACCCTAGATGCTACATGGTTCTCATAATCTCGAAGGACCACAAGCTAACCCATGATTTATACCTGCTGCAATAAATGTGTAATAAATACTGTAATTATGTGGAAATAGGCAGAAAAATATGTCACAAAGTTTAAATCTTTAAATAAATCTGAATACAGTATCAAAATGCACAAGCTAAATATAAGCACTAAAAACCTAAACAACTGTCAGAAAAATACTTTAGTCTGAAAAGCCTCTAACTGTCTGAACTGTACAGTTGATGGGACAAGCCCCCAACTAATTCCATCAACTAAAATAAAATTGAAGTATAGTAAATAATAAGCATTTCCTCGAACTATGAGGACTCACCACTACTCTGAAAGTTGAGAATCTGAACTGCTAAGGGTGCTTTGGAGCTCATCCATCTAAACCTATGATATAAGACATCATAGCACAAAGAAAAGCATGCATCAGTACTTAAGCATGCATCAGTACTTTAAATGTACTTGTATGCTCAGTGAGGTAGGCTGATATGCATGGGTTCATATGCATGCATAATATTAATTGAATAACATGAGTATGACTAAGTAAGAGTACATGTATGAATACATAGACTGTAACAGAGATCGTGCTAATACTGAGTACTGAATTGGAATATTGATAACCAATATCTGAGTTTACAAATATTGTATTACTGATTATCGAAATGACTGTATCTAATAGTTCTGAATACTTTGGAACCATACTGAGTTCTGTACAGAGCTGAGTGACTATATCTAATAGTCCAAGATCTATAGAACTAAACTGATTTCTATTCTGAGACCAAGAATGGAACTAAGAATGTGGGAGGTAATCATCTAATCGACATGCCCTTTCTCTAACTAATTTGGGGTCCAACTTGTAACCCTAGTTGGAAAGGTGTCAATACTATGCCATAGGTAAGGACAAGTTGAAAGTTAACCCTTACTGATAGGAAGCTCTTTCGTCAACCCTTGCTTACAGGATAACTCGAATAAGAAGTATCAACCCTCATAATGTCTGGCAGAAAGATAGCATAACCTACGTTGGCTAGGTAGTTCTATAACGCAGGGATTACTACGAAGGTTCAGACCCTCTGCTGACAGCAATTCCCCCATCCCTGGGTTAACTCGATGCTGAATCCTACTCCCAACTGAATAGACACTAAACTGATTTTTAGTCTGTACTAGGCTAGACTGAACGGTTACTGAGATTACTATTTAGCTGAACTAAACTAAGTTCACAGAGTTTCGTTGACTATCGTAATACTACTAAATTCTGTTAGCTGACTAAGTTTACTAAGGTCTGAAATAGATACCTAATTAGACTGGAGTAATATGGATTCTTCTGAGTTTTTGTGAGTTCTATAACTGCCTGAGAGTACTACTGATCTTATCATGACTGATACTATTCTATGACTAACCATGGCTCTAGCTAATCGGCTAAATTGTCGGGTACAAGTACCCCCAGGACTCGATAGCATAAATTAAGAGGCATTGCATAACATGAAACATGTAAAATATGAACTTGATCATCATTCATTCATTGGGGCATTTCAACAAACACTTGCATGATATTACTTGCAGATAAGCTAACTTGACATGATTTCAATCTCCTAATAGTTCACATGAACAATTTATCAAGCACTTGGTGAGCATAGTATATGCACATAGTGTTGAAAAACAAGTGGGCATCATAACTCATCTCTAATTTCACAAGTCAAGGGTTTATCATGGATTCAAATGAATCTACACACATAATGATCAATTTTACATGAGATATATATAATTATGAATGAGGAACGTAATCCAAATAGCAATCATGGATACACTTTAATTCCAACCATGGAAATCATAACTTCAATTACTTGAAGTTCAAAAGAGATTCTTGGACTCCAAGGGTGGAAGGAACCCTTGGATAAACACTTCACATACCTTTGTTGAAGAATTTCTGAAAGCTTATGGTTGAATCTTGAGTTCTTGATTTGAAATTGAATCTTCTAGGGTTTTTTTCTTGAGAAAAATTGAGAAAGAATGACTATGTTTGCTCTATAGGGAGTTTAATTTTGTGTTTTGGAGGGCTGAGGTTTAAGGGTAAAAGACGTAAATACCCCTAAGAATGCGGTATTTTAATGACTGAAAGCTGGGTTACTGACGCGTAGGTCGACACAGCATGTCGATGGGAACGACGTGATAGACAACGCGTCACGCCATATGTGCATCGATTTACTAGAATTTGATGCTAGTATCTGGGGAAAATAGTAATCAACGTGATAGTTGATATGGCACGCCAAGATCACATTGATTCACTATTTTGGGATTCCAAAGGAGCTTCAAATGAAGTTCAAAAAATCCAAAACTTGTCCGAAAGTACCTACGGACATTCCTAGTCATGAATCAACCTTAACATCAACATTTAATAGACGTAAAGGTCGCAAAATAAGATTGCTAACCTTCATAGGTTAAAATGACACTAAGTCTGAGTACTTAGCTAAAATATTCTAAGTCTGGGGCCCCTTGACAAGCCTAAAGGACTGAATTAAGCTTAGGATTTTGCGGGGTCTTACAGGGTCCCAAAACCCTGGGTGTTTTAGTCTCCCCCACTAGGATCATTCATCCCCGAATGACGAAAAAGATAGTTCAAACACAAGTGCGATTCATTTGCTTTACGAAATATCAATCAAACCTTTAACCAAGTTAGAAAATAAAGATTCAAGAATTTATTCTAACCTTTAGCTAAGTTAGAAAATAAAGATGTGATCAACAACACATACCTTCCTCATGAATATCCTGAGCAGAAAACCAATGCGGATATTTAGATTTCATGTCTGCTTTTGTTTCCCACGTAGCCTCTTCCACTTTGTGATTCCTCCATAGAGCCTTAACCGAGGCTACATCCTTCGTCCGTAACCAATGAACCCAAGATATCCAATCCTTCTAGAGAAACCATAGAGAAAGGATCTCCAAGATGCTTTTTTAATATAAATACATGAAATACCGGATGAATGGAGCTCTAACTAGAAGGCAACTCCTATTCATACACCACACTACTAACCCTCCGCAAAACCGCATAAGTACTAACATACCAGGGACTGAACTTTCCCTTTTTACTTAACCGCATCACTCCCTTCTTAGGAGATACTTTTAGGAACACCTTATGCCTAACCTCGAATTCCAAATCTCTATGCCTCACATTTGCATAGGACTTTTTGAGATTTTAGGCATCCTTAAGCCTATCCCAATTTGCTTTACCTTTTTCATAGCCTAATAAACTAAATTCAGCCCGAACATATCCACCTCACCAAGCTCAAACCACCTAATATGAGATCTACACCTTCTACTATATAAAGCCTTAAAATGAGCTATTCCAATACTCTATTGGTAACTATTATCGTAAGAAAACTCTAGGTAGATAATCAATCACACTTGGCCAAAGCATATGCTCCAATGTCTGAATAGTCCTCTCTGCTTGCCCATCTATCTGACGATGTAAAGCAGTACTTAGACTAACCTTAGTACCGAACCCTTTTTGAAAAGACTGCCAGAAGTGAGATGAAAATTGTGTACCACAATCATAGATAATTGAAATAGGTACCCCATGCAGTTTTACAATCTCATGAAGATACAACTTCACATAGACCTAAGCCAAAAAGTTAGTCTACATCGGCAAGAAGTAAGCGGACTTTGTAATCCTATCCATGATAATCCAAATCGAATCAATTTGGTTCTGAGACCGAGGAATACCAATAATGAAATTCATATTGATTACCTCCTATTTCAATTCAGGCAATTCCATTTCCTGATACAACCAACTAGGCCTCATGTGTTAAACTTTCACTTATTGACATACCATGTATTTAGCCACAAAATCAGCCACATCCCTTTTCATACAATTCCAATAGTACAACTCTTTGAGATCATGATATATTTTTGTCAAACCAGGATGAACAACATAGCGTGATTTATACGCCTCAGCCAAAACCCTTTATTGCAAACCATCGATGTCAGGAACACACAACCACCCTTAGTACCTCAAGGTACCATCACTATGGATCTCAAACACCATCACCCTTTGCCCACTAACATCACTCTTGATTTTTATCAAGATAGGATCTAGCATTTGCTTCTCCTTGATCTCGACACCAAGAGACGTCTGAACCACTTTCTATACTATCACACCACCATCATTGGAATCTAAGAGATGAACTCCAATATTAGCCTAGAGGTAATATCCTTCACTAATTCCCACTTCTTCTTTTCCGCATGAGCCTAACTCCCCATGGATACCTTGCTAAGAGCATCAGCAACCATATTAGCTTTACCTGGGAGGTAGTGAAGACTCATATCATAGTCCTTGAAAGCTCCAACTATCTTCTCTACCTGAGATTTAGCTACTTCTAAGTAAACACATACTGTAGACTCTTATAATCAAAAAAGATGTCCACGTGCACTCCATATAAATAATTCTGCCAAATTTTCAAAGCAAAGACTACCGCTAAAAGCTCCAAGTCAAGAATAGGATAATTTTTCTCATTCACCTTCAACTGCCTAAAAGCATATGCAGTTACCTTCCCATGTTGCATCAAAATACAACTAAGTCCAACCCCAGATGCATCACAATAAACTACAAACCCCATAATACCTTTAGGAAATATCAAAACTGGAGTCGAAGATAGGTTATCCTTCAGCTTCTCAAAACTCCCCTCACAAACATCCGACCAAGAAAACTTTGCCTTCTTCTGAGTTAACTTAGTCAATGCAGAAGCTAACATCAAGAAACCTTCCATGAACCGCCTATAGTACCCAGCCAAACCTAAGAAGTTCTGAATGTCGATTGGAGTCATCGGTCTAGGACATTTTTTTTACCACAGCCACCTTTTGTGGATCCACTATGATCCCTTCACTAGAAATAATATGACCAAGAAAAGTCACAGCATTCAACCAGAACTCACACTTGGAGAAATTGGCATACAACTGCTTCTCTTTTAAGGTCTGTAACACAATATAGAGGTGATTAGCATGATCCACCTCACTCTTAGAATACACCAAGATGTCATCAATGAACACAATGACAAAAAGATCCAAAAACAGCCTGAAAACCTTATTCATTAAATCCATAAATGCTACTGGGGCATTAGTCAAACCGAATGACATAACCAGGGACTCAAAGTGCGTATACCAAGTATGGATAGCCACCTTAGGGATATCCCCCTCCCTAATCTTAAGCTGATGATACCCAGACCAAAGATCTATCTTAGAAAAGAACTTGGCAACTTACAACTGATCAAACAAGTCATCTATCCTCAGAAGAGGATATTTGTTCCTAACTATTACCTTATTTAACTGCCTATAGTCAATGCACATCTGAAGGGAACCATCTTTATTGTGCATGAATAAAATTGGTGCACCCTAACGCGACATACTAGGATGGATAAAATCCTTATCCAAAAGATCCTAAGATTTCTCCTTGAGTTCTCTCAACTCAACCAAAGCCATTCTATAAGGAGGAATAGATATTGGATGAGTGTCCGAAACCAAATCAATACCAAACTCAATCTCCCTATCCGGAGAAACACCACTAAGATCATTTGTAAAGACCTCAGGAAACTTATTCACCACCAAAACTAAATGAAAAAGGGACCTTCGAAATTAGAATCTTTAACCTGGACCAAATGATAGAGACACCCTTTGGAGATTGTTCCCCAAGCTCTAAGATAAGAAATACACCTCCCCCTAGGAGCTAGGGAACTACCCTTACACTTAATAACTAGTTTACCAGGGAACCTAAAGACATTCTTACGGGTCCGACAATGTAAGGATGCATAACAAGTGTAACCAATTCATCCCCAGAATAACATTAAAATCCACCATATGAAGTTCAAATAAATCTACCAAAGTCTGCCTACTACCAACAGATACCACATACCCCCTATAGACCCTTTTAGCAACCACAGTGTCACCTATCAGGGTAGAAATAAAAAAGGATCCAAAATAACCTTGAGATAAAAACCAAAATACACAACCATAAATGAGGTCACATGAGAAAGAGGGGACCCCGAATCAAGCAAGGAATACACATCACAAGAAAAGAGCTGTAATGTACCAATCACAACATGAGGTGATGTCTCAGATTCCTACTGATTAGCAAAAGCATATTACCTATTCTGACCTGCGCCAGTACCAAAAGCAAAAATAGATGCAGAAGTAGCATCTTTTGGTGCAAAAGTAGAAGATGAAGCAACTAAAGCTTTACTTGCTCTCGAAGCACCCTTACCAACCAGACAATTTCTAAGTATATGGCCTGGATAACCATATTTGAAACATATGTCCCTCCCTTCATCACAAAAATCGTTATTCAACCTACTACATAACTGATAAGAAAGGCATGATGAGGCTGACTGAGCCTCACTTTCTTGAGATTGGGCAACCTGTACTAGGAAATTATCGGCACCCTACTAACACTTATCACCCTACTATTTTGGGTAAGGATCACTATCTACAGAGAATAAACCACCACTCCCCTACTTCTTCTTTGGCTACTTACTGCCATCCCCACCACCTTGTTGTTACCTACCACCTTATATAAATGATCTGAACTTCTTACCCTGCTTTTTTGTATTTCTTCCTAACATGTTATATATGAATAATTAACCTAGAAATATCCATATCCTTGATCAACAATGCAGTCTTGCTTTAAAGGATCAACTCTCAATTCTCATATTTACCCGTATATCAGAAACCATATCCGTAGCATACCTTGATAACTAATCAAACTTCAAGGCATATTCCTTGAAAGATATTTTCCCTTGCCTTAGGTTGACAAACTCTTCTACTTTTACTTCTCTCAACTCCTATAGAAAGAAGCGGTCTAGAAAAGTATTAAAAAAAGTCTCTCATAAAGTTGACTTCTCAACATCACCTCTTATTCTATCCTGCTCCTCTACCATTGGTATGCCACATCCTCAAGCTAATAAGTTACAAAATTTACCCTTTTCACATTCGTGGCCTGCGTCACCCTAAAAATTTTCTCTATTTTATCGAGAAACCCTGATGATCTTTCTCTACCTTCACAGCAGTAAAAGTAGAAAGATTCATCTTCATAAAATAGCTAACCCTTATGGCCTTATGTAATGCCCCAAGAGTACACCCTGGATGTCATACAGTGCTTACGATCCCGAAGGACCACAAGCTAACCCATGACTGATATCTGTTGTGAGCGTAGAATAGTAATACTAAAATAAATATGAAATTAGGCTGAATTTTCATAAGGTTCAAAATATAAATATTGATAAATAATAACATCTGGTAAAAACATCTAAAAACTAAACACTATCTTAAAAGGTCTAGTTTGAAAGCCTCTAACTGAACTATCTGAATATGGAGTTAATGGCACAAGCCTCTAACTAACTCTAACTACTAATAAACTAAAATAAATCATATCCCCAATAGATGAGGACTCACTAGTAAATCTACAACAGACATCAAAGCACAAAGAAAGAGTATGCGGTCAGTATATGAAATATACTAGTATGCTAGATGAGGTAAGGCTGAATTAAAGGGTTCATATGCATGATCAATAATTGACTAAATAATATAGAGTAACAGAATATAAGAGTATGTAGATAACAGATACTATAGAAATCACTGAGTATGCGATACTGTACATATACGTACAGATTGTAATTGAGATTTTTTAAAGCTGAGCACTGAGTTTTGATAACTGATTAATTGATATCTAAAGTTACTTATAATAGATTTATTGATACTAATTGACTATGTCTGATAGTCCTAATTTTGTAAAATGATCTGAGTTCTAAACTGAAGACTAAAACTAAAACTGTGGGAGGTAATCATCTAATCGATATGCCCCAAATAAGATAAGATAACAGAGTTTGGGTCTAATCTATAACCCCAATTAAAAGGGTGCTAATACCATGCAACAGGTACTAACATCTGCAGTGGAGTCAATCCTATCTAATGGGTGACCCCTGAGATCAATCCTAAACTAGTGGGTGATCCCTGAGTATGTCATTCTTATCTAATAGGTGACATCTCATAACCTACGTTGGCTATATAGTTATGGAACTTACAGATTGTGTCTAGGGACCTAGTTCTAACTAATGGGTGAGTCCTCATCCTTAGGCTCTCTCAGTGCTGAATCCTACTCCCAACTGAATAGACACTGAACTGATTATACTAAACTGGACTGGACTGATACTTAGTCTACTGAGTTTTCCTGAGTTCTAATGATCATGACATAACTGATACTATTCTGTAACTAACACTGCCTCTAGGTAAACAACTATATTGTCAGGTTTTAAATACCCCCAGGGCTCAATAGCATACAAAAGAAAGACATAACATGATTATAAAGGCATAACAATACTTGTTTGCTAACAATGCACTCATTTAGACATTTTGTCAAACACTTGATATACCTGAACTTATGCATGAATGGTATCACATAATAATAATTCATGCTTTCACTAGTCAAATCACATAAGAATTTCATCAAACACTTGTTGGGCATAAGCTTGTACATTATTGGGACCACATAATAACATATCATGATTCCACTTTTTACTTCACATAGGAAATTTAGCAAACGCTAGGGGAGCATGGATTATTTACATGATAATGGAAAATATCATGATACATTAATCAATTTATAAATTCAAGGGTTTATCAAGATAATTACATATTCACCACACATGCTATTCAATTTTCATAAAACATGCAATTAATTCATGGATTGAAACCTAACTAATATCATGAACATGAATTCAATCTAATTCAAACATGGAAATCATGAATCTGGGATCTTGTATGTTTAAAAAAAGTTCTTGGACTTTATGGGTGAAAGGGACTCATGAATAAAAACCTAACATACCTTAGCAGAAGAGTTCTTGGAGTTTCTTGAAGGATTTCTTGACTATTGATCTTGATTCTTGAACTAGGGTTTTTGCTTCTTTGAGAGATAATATTTTATTCTTGAGAGAAAGTGAGAAAATAATGAGGTAATAGGTTATTTAGGGGTTTAATTTCATGTTTAGATTGATTAGGGTCGTGAAAAAGACCCAATTACCCCTAAAAAAGATATAAAATTCATCACTAAAAAACCTAATTTAGGCACCTAGCGGGACGTGCCACTATCGCACCAAGCCACTGGAATCCACTAGAAATTTTTTAATATGGACAACTGGGAAATTGACCTATGGCACGATGCAGTACAATCACGGAGCGCCACAGGATATTAACAATTATGAAAATGACTGGTGGCGTGATGCGGTATAATTACGTTTCCATATTGAATAAGACCTGAAAGCTTGGCGCAATGCAGTGGAACCATGTTGGCTCACTGGTTTCTGACAATTGTCATTTTTTATGCCTCCGCAATATGCTATAGTGCTAGTTGGCACACTACTTTACTAAAATGGCTCTAACTCTTCGCTCGGGAATCGAATTCGGGCAAATTTTATATCGTTGGAAAGCTAACTAAATTTCCTACACATTAGTAGGCTCTAAGAAGAAAAATACTGAGTATTTAGAAAAATTTATATGGAATAACTCATGTACTGAGAGTTAAATTAAGCTTAAGAAATACGGGGTATTAGAATATCTCCCCATTGGGAACATTCATCCTCGAATGAGACTGATTAAGCTGAAGAACACTGATAGACTGAGTTTACATACTAAACATGTATGCTGAAACATGACTACATGACTAAACTATTGACAAGCTCAGTTCTTATACTAAACATGCATATCTGATCCATGGAATACATGACTGAAGCTACCGATAAGCTAAGTTTCATATTGAACATGTATATCTGATGCATGAGTACATGGCTAAACTAATTCATGAATGCATGGCTATCATGAAGAGATATGAAATGGTAAAGAATACCAAGTTTATAACTATAACTTGATATAGAATTGAGTAAATCTAAGAAAGACTGTCACCTCAAGCTGAGAATTCTAATGAACCTAAGATCATTTACTAAACATGCATGAACGAGAACATGAGAACATGACTGAGTCTGAAACATAATACATGACTGATTATCATGAACTGAACTAATTCCTGGAATATATATTCCATTCCATGGGAATGGTCATACTGCTAAGATTGGAATGAAAGAGTAAACTTTTGAGTGCCCATTACTCCAAACTGGATTCATTACGTGAAAAGAAACTGAAAGGTTTAGTACATGAAAGCTCGAGGGTTATAGTGCATCTCCCTTGGGACATTATGTCCCTCAAAGAATGCTAACTTGGCTAAGATACTGAGAAAAAGCCAAGATGATGCATGGGGCACCTACGAACTGAATCGTAACTGAGTATTTGGGGTCTGAAACTGAGGTACGACACATGAACTGGGCTAAACTCATAACTACTAGGATGATCCATCTTGGAATAAGCATATTCGGGAGACTTCGAATAGGGCGACTGGGCAAAAAAATGGGAAACCATATGAACTTGTCTGCCTGACTGTTAAAATTAATTCTTGGATTTATGGACTAACTCATACTGAAAACTTATACTCAACTGGAGCATTTCTTGACACTATTTTTATAAAGTTCTACTGAATTTAGGGAGCAAGGAAATCTTGACATAGTTTGAATAAGACATCAGAATAAGAAATCATAATATGGATAAAATTTTATAATATGGGCTCTAATAACTCTACCTACTGAGGTCTGATCTGGATTGAATTCTCCTACTATGTTCAAGCCTACTTAAATCTCCTAAATACATTTAGCCCCGTACACATCATTATGACATTCATGCCTATCTTCATAACTACAGCCTCGTGTAAAACTAGCATGCAACAATCTTTCCTTAACATGAAATATTTACTCTCTCTCTTCTAAGCAACTGTTTATCACTACATTATTTCATCAGAAGATTTCACTAAAGGTTAAAACATGGAAACTGAAGCATGAATGGACACCATACTAAACTTGACACTTAACTAAGGCATGAAGAATAGAACATCAACATCCTAGACTTTATTAAGAGATCTATATTGAGGATATACATGATGAAATCCGAATTTATCTGATCATTAGGAGTATAGCATAAGTCATGGAAACTGAGCACACTATAAGGCATGAGCACATGAGTCATGAGCTGCATGACCTGAGTTTGGAGTTTTTGCATTTAGGAAATGTGATTCGTAACACTGAGTGAACTGGAACTACTCATACTAGGAACTGTAAGCATACATGATTTTCTATAACAGGCACTAATAAGAGCTCTGATCATACAGATAACATGTACTGTATGAGTGAATATTGTGATAGCTAAAGTTCAAAAGTTTACACTGAGGTAAGGAAGGTTTGGGAATCAACCTCTCCTATTCATTTTCTACATATACTGACATTACTACTAAAATCTAAAGGCCTGACTTTATGAGATATTATAATCGAATAGTTCCTGCATACCTATCAGTCTATGATAGACTGACCCACTGGGGTGGAGATTGAGAAAGGTTCTATTAAGGTTTCTGGTCTGACTTTGAAATCGATTGCTATGTAAGGAATTACAAAAGACAGAGAAGCTCCTGGATCTAAAAAGACAAAACATATAAATGGAAGATCCGTAACATACCAGTAACCATGTCAGGAGAACCTTCCTAATCTTATCTGTATTGAAGTGCATAAAGCCTATTTGGGTGTTGCCCACTAGCGGCACAGGAAGTAGCACCCTACTGATTTAGACGACTGGACTAAGCTGAAGGACGGTTGTACTGACCCTGTTGGCATAAATATTTTCCCCTCTGAGCCATAACTCTATACTCCCGCATCCTGTGGCCTGGCTTACCACATCCAAAGCATACACCACTGCCAGCCCTATATGCACCCAGGTGATATCTACTATATTCTTCGTAAAGTAGATGGGTACGACCACTACTCATACTAGCCTGGGTTTTGATCCTAGTGCCTCATCATGACCGCTATTTTAGAACTTTGGTACTGGCACACAAGCTAAGGAAGAAGCTGGAACTAAATATTTTGGATAAAACTAGGAATGATTACCGCTCTCTAACTTAGGCTGATTGAAATTGAAACTACTTATTAAAGCTCTCTTGTTCTTTCTTTCCTTCTTCTTAAGCTTCTACTCCTCAATCTGTTAAGGATGGACCATAAGCCTAGAGATATCTATCTCCTTAATCAACATCGCAGTTCTGTACTCCTTAACCATACTATCTGATACACCAGACAAGAACTTGCTCATTCTGAACCTATTGTCTACTACTACATGGAGAGCATACCTGGCTAACTAAGTAAACTTAAAGTAATACTTTTTCACGCTCATACTACCTTACCTAAGATTGATGAACTCTAACACCTTGGATTCTCTCACCTTTAAGGGAAAGAATCTATCTAGAAAAGAAGTAGCAAACTCTTCCCACTCTATGGGCACTGTATTTGTGCCTCTATTTACCTTCTATTACTTAAACCACATATGGCTATATCTTGTAGATAATAGGAAGCTAACTCATAACTCTCACTAGAAGTCACTCCCATAATATCTATGACTTTCTAAACCTAGTTGAGGAACTCCTATGGATTCTCTTCTAACTTAGATCCTGAAAATAGGGGACGATTCATTTGGGTAAAGTCCTGAATCCTGGCTGCAGCAGTATTGGCCACTAGGTTGGCCTGAACAATAGTTGGTCGTTCATTCTAAGTTGTTACAAAATTGGCTATAGCAGTGAATATAGCTCTGATTTCTGCATAGGAGACATGCTCGTCTAGGGGATCTGCTTGAACGGGCTAAGGTACTGAATGATTTTTGGTTCTCCTTTTGTTATTATTTTTTGGAGGCATATTCTATAAACAAAAGGAAGAAATGGATTAGACTACGAGTTTAACTTGAGCTCATGCTCACTCGAATGATATAAATACTGAAAGAATGGATACTTTTCCTAAAACATCTCATAGCCTACTATCCATAAGTATGGTGTGCTACACACCCATGCATAAAACTCTACCTAATGTGGCTTTCAAACTCCATAAGACTATATTGAACATTAGGCTCTGATACTAAGTTTGTAACACCTTGAGAGTACACCCTGGATACCACACAATGCTTATGACCTCGAATGACCACAAGCTAACCCATGACTGATATCTGCTATGAGTGATGAATAGTAATACTAAAATAAATGTGAAATTATTCTAAATTTCAATAAGGTTCAAAATCTAAATACTGATAAAAAATAACTTCTGGTAAAAATATCTGAAAACTAAATACTATCTGAACTGGTCTAGTCTGAAAGCCTCTAACTGAACTATTTGAATATGGAGCTGATGGGACAAATCCCTAACTAACTCAAACTACTGAACTACTGATAAACTAGAATAAATCATATCCTCGATAGATGAGGACTCTCTACTAAATCTGCAATGGATGACTGGATATATCTAATCATAATCGGGATCCTGAGCATCCAAACCTATGATATGAGACATCATAACACAAAGAAAGAGTATGCTCTTAGTACATGGAATATACTAGAATGATAGATGAGACAAGGTTGAATCCAAGGGTTTATATGCATGAACAATAACTGACTGAATGATATAGAGTAACTAAACATAAGAGTACATGGATAACTGATAATACAAAAATCACTTAGTATGCAATACTGTACATATATGTATAGACTATAACTGAGCTTTTTTGAAGCTGAGTTCTGATTATTGAATAACTGATATCTAAAGTTACTAATAACTGATTTACTGATACTGATTGACTGTGTCTGACTGTCCTGATTTTATAAAGTGATTTGAGTTCTAAACTGAAGACTGGAACTAAAACTGTGGGAGGTAATCATCTTATCGACAAGCCCCAAATAAGATAAGATAACTGAGTTGGGGTCCAATCTGTAACCTCAATTAGAAGGGTGCTAATATCATGCCACAGGTACTAATATCTGTTATGGAGTCAGTCTTATCTAAAGAGTGACCCCTGAGATCAGTCCTAAACTAACAGGTGATACCTGAGTATGTCAGTTTTATCTAATGGGTAACATCTCGTAACCTACGATGGCTACGTAGTTTTAGAACTTAGGAATTATTTTTAGGGACCCAGTCCTAGATAGCAAGTGATCCCCCATCCCTAGGCTCGCTTGGTGCTGAATCCTACTCCTTACTGAATGAACACTGAACTGATTATACTAAACTGGACTGGACTGATACTGAGTCTACTGAGATTTCCTGAGTTCTATAACTGACTGAGTTCTACTGATTATGACATAACTGATACTATTCTATAACAGATACTGGCTCTAAGTAAACTGCTAGATTGTTGGGTATTAATACCCCCAGGACTCGATAGCATACAAAATAAAGACATACCATGATCATAAAGGCTTAACAATACTTGTTTGCTAACAATGCATTCATTTAGACATTTTATCAAACACTTGATATACATGAACTTGTACATGAATGGGATCACATAATAATATGACATGCTTTCACTAGTCAAATAACATAAGCATTTCATCAAACACTTGTAGGGCATAAGCTTATACATGATTGGGACCACATAATAATATGTCATGATTCCACTATTCACTTCACATAGGTAATTTAGCAAACACTTGGGGGGCATGGATTATTTACATGATAATGGAAAATATCATGATACATTAATCAATTTATAAATTCTAGGATTTATCAAGATAATCACATATTTATCACACATGCTATTCAATTTTCATAAAACTTGCAATTAATTTATGGATTGAAACCCAACCAATATCATGAACATGAATTCAATCTAATTCAAATATGAAATCATGAATCTGAGATCTTGTATGTTTAAAAAGGGTTCTTGAACTTCCTGGGTGAGAGAGACTCATGAATGAACACCTAACATACCTTAGAAGAAGAGTTCTTAGAGTTTCTTGAAGGATTTCTTAAGGATTGACCTTGATTCTTGAACTAGGGTTTTTGCCTCTTTGAGAGAGAATGTTTTATTATTGAGAGAAAGTGAGGAAATAATGAGGCAATAGGTTATTTAGGGGTTTAATTTCGTGTTTAGACTAATTAGGGTCATGGAAAAAGACCCAATTACACCTGGAAAAGATATAAAATTCATCACTATAAAACCCGATTTGGGTACCTAGCGTGACGCGCCACTATCGCGCTAAGCCACTGGAATTCACTAGAAATTTTTTAAATAGGACAACTGGGAAATTGACCTATGACAATTATAAAAATGGTTGGTGGTTGATGTGTGGCCTAATGCTAACATATTTGAGGCTTTTAACTAGAAATAATTGGAAGGTCTTAAGCATCTTTTGTTGTTTTTGCTTGTTTTCTCTTTGATAATGTAGGAAAGTCAAGATGTAAGAAAATTAAAGACAATAAGACCAAAAGAGGTGAATTTGGAACAAGTGGCCATGAAAGTGTAGCTGAAGACTTGTCTGATAAGTTATCAAATTTGTGATAATTTATCAGAGTCATCGCCAGCTGTAGACAGTGTGAGAAAGTTGGAACAGAAGTGTAACGAGATCCCCTGATAAGCCATCAAGTGTCGGATAAGCCGCCAAGAATATTGTCAGCCTAAGGTAGAGATCATAAAAGTGGAAGAGGAGATGATGACATTTATGATAAGTCGTCAGACTTCTGATAAGCCGTCAGGAGTTGCCGTCAGCCTAAGGGAGAAATCATTAAACTTGGACAAGGAGCTGACGACAATGTCTGATATGTCATCAGACTTTTGATAAGGTGTCATACTTCGTCATCAACTGTGCGAGAAAAAGTTTTATTTTGTGATTTGATTTCTAATTTAGCTCATGGTATTTAAGGGAAAGTTCTTAGGTTTTATTAGAGGCTGACATTCATCTTGAACTTTACGTCATTCATCTCGAAACACACGAATTTACACTATTTTCTCTTTAGTTTTTCTGAAACTTTACAATTAACTTTTAAGAGATTTTTATTATAATTTTCTTAGGGTTTCTACTATGATCTAATCTGAGAAACATTTTTTTATATTCATTATTCTGTAAGTTATCATTTATCGAATAATGAATACAAATAGTCTTGTTGCTTTTTACATTATGAGTAGCTAATTCCTTTAACCCGAGTTATAGGATCTATGGGTTTGGTTCTGTATAGTAACTAGGTGTTCAAGATTCTAAAAGTAGTAGGAACTCTTTGATAATTCCTCTGTTTTACATGTTGTCTATTGGTTGCAAATGATAGGTCATGCCTACTAGTGATTTCCTTGAAATAAGAAATCAACCCTAGTAGGAAGTGAATTATCAACAGGGACTTGAAAGCATCAAACTTTAATTTAATAATTAACGTTGTAACAAGGTTAATAAAGTAGAGACAACATCCTTCTATGAAATATAAATTCCCTAAGTTTGAAAGAATTAGGTAATTAAATGTCTAAATAGGTTGAGAAACATTTAGACATTACTTCGACAAGGATAATCTGTTGTTCCTACCTACCATATGAATCTTGAACCGTTACTAGTTCTGTCAAATACCAACACTCATAGTGAACACAACTCTGGTTTTCCATATAATATTGATTCCAAACAATGACACTGAATTGAGAAATAATTACTTGTTACCCTTCCAAAAACCCCCATTTACAGAAAACTGCTAACTATCAGTTGATTGACTCACGAACAACTCAAATTAACACAATATTCCCTGTGGGATTTGACCTCAACCTAGTTGGGTTATATATTTGACAATGACCGCTTACTCTCTCATAAGAGAGCTGTAGTTTGAGCATTATCAAAATGGCGTCGTTGCCGGGGAATACGGTCATAAATTTAATTTTGCGTGTGCTAATTAATTTTTAGTCACGTTTCCTAATTTTACATTTATTTGTTGTTTTTGATTGTTGCAGGAACACATTGGTATATGCCAAAAACCAGAAGTTCAAGAGAAACGTTATTACCTATCAATTCAGAACCCAACTGATCGGCAGAATAGCAGACCCATAGGAAGTTGATATGTTAGCTGTCTTAGCTAGAGCTCAGGTCAATCTACAAAATGATGGTCAACAAGCCCGTCATCTGAATCAAGATGATGATGACTTAGGATATGAGGAATTGCTAAATCCTATTAACCGAAGGCGTGCAAAGGAGATAGTTGCACTAGTGAATAGAAATGTAAACAGAAAACGTCCTTTCAGGGTGAGACCTGATCTCCAAGCCATGCAATTTAATTCTAATGAGGATGATGATGGAATGGATAAAGTTGGTGATACTAGAGCTATTATTCCCCCACCTCTAGTACCAGGAGCGAAGTTCAAAATTACAAGTACTATGATTCAACTCTTTCATCTAAAAAAGTTGTTTGGTGGCTTTCCTGGGGATGATCCTAACATGTATTTGGTGAACTTTGTCACCATTTGCAAATCTTTTGATAACCCAGGAGTGGTTCAGAATACTATCCATTTGAGATTGTTTCCATTGTCTCTATCTGGGGAGGTAACACTCTGGCTAAATAAGCTAACGCCTAATTCGATAATCCACTAGAGGCAATTGAAAGAGTCTTTCCTAGAAAGGTTATTTCCACCTTCCAGGAGGGTGCAGTTAAGGGATGAGATCAGTAATTTTAGACAGCTCCCAACTGAAGCCTTTCATGAGACCTGGGAGAGGTTTAAGAAGAAATTGATGTAGTTCCCGAACCATAACATGATAGATATTCACCTATGGAGACACTTTATTGGGCTTTGAACTCTATCATGAAGCCAGTTGTTAATAATGTTGCTGGGGGTCATTTGTGGATCTTACTCTTCAAGAGGACTCAGAGATGCTTGATTGGATGACCAAACAAAGTAGAGCTTGGCATACCAAGGATTCTGTGGTAGACAACCCTACTATATCTGTTGGCATGACTGCAAAATAATGGATCAAAGAGGAAGAACGCGATCAATACATGGCACACTTGAAGACATAGATGGATTTATTAACCAAGCACTTATTATTTGTAAAGTCTGAAAAAGTGAAAGATGTTGCATCACAAGGTAAAAATAATTTTGATTCGTAAGAAGAAGCCAACTATTTGAATAACTGGAGGGAGGGGGGTTTCAAGGCAATAGCCAAGGAAATAAAGGTCAGACTTATTATGACAAGGCTGGATATAAGGATCGGGATCAAGGAAATTAGAAAAGCAAAACTGATGTAAGTTGGCTATATGTACCTCTCGAAAGTAGAGATAATACGACAACTAGCTTTGGTAAGATGTCCATAGAGGACATGATGGAGAAATTATTAAAGAGAGTTGAGTCTACAAACTCTTGGGTGACTACCATGAAGATCGATTTGTCTTCTATGAGTCAGTTGGTAAACTCACACTCCACTTTGATCAAACAATTGGAACAACAAATGAGCCAACTTTTTACAGCATTAAATCAGAGAAAAAGTGGAATGCTACCAAGTGATACAATTTAGAACCCTCGAAATGATTGTTCGTGTATGGATATTACCATACGAAGTGTTAAGGTTTTATCAGGACCTTCTTTGGGTAAAGTTGTTACTGATAAGGTGATCAAAGAAGATGTTGAGCTTGAAGAAGGTAATCCAGTAGAGTCTGAGAAGCTGGATGGCATTGATATCCCTTCTAATCATCAACAGGTTGATGAGGTGGAACAAGGAAAAGAGAAGGAAAAGGAAGTAGTGGTGAAGACTCTCCCAAAACTACCACCTCCCTTTCTTTAGATATTTAAAACAAGGCTGATGATACGAAGTTTAGTAAATTCATGGAAATGTTGAAGCAGCTAATATTGAATATGCCTTTAGTCAAGGCACTTGAACAAATGCCAGGATATGCTAAATTTATAAAGGATCTTGTGATGAAGAAAAGACCAGTGAGCTATGAACCAGTGGATAATCTCCATCATTGTAGTGCTATTTCTACAAGGTACATGGTGTAGAAGAAGGCAGACCCAGGAGCGTTCATTATTCCTTATACGATTGGATCTGTAGAATTTTTTAAGGCCTTATGTGATCTGGGAGCAAGTATTAATCTGATGCCGCTAGTTGTTTATAAAAAGTTGGGTTTGGGAGACCCCACACCTACTAATATGAGACTAGTTATGACAGACAGGTTTGTGAAAAGGCCGATTGGTATGCTACATGATGTACTTATAAAAGTTGCCAATTTTATATTTCCTACTAACTTTGTGATCATTGATTGTGAAGTAGACTTCGAAGTACCCATATTTTGGGCAGACCATTCTTAGAACCTGGGAGAGTGATAGTTGACATAAAACTAAATAAGCTCAAGTTTAGGCTTAATAAAAAAGAAGCAAAATTTAAAACTCACCCATCCATGACATAGCAAAAAGAGATTAGTGTTTTATTAATCATGGATGTGTTCTATGAGGATATGAAAGATGTATAAACAAGGTATCTTGACAAATTATGAGTAGTCAAGATGATCGAGTCGTGCCGTGACACTAAATTAGGCACTATTGGGAGGCAACCCAAAGTTTTTATGTTTGATCAAGGTGTCTTGACGACCAAGTCTGATCAGTTATCACACTTCTGATAATCTATCACACCAGGTCATCACAGAAGCCAAGATTAAGGCACGTTCTATTTAGGGCTGACTGCAACACTTGATAGGCTATCACACTTGTGATAAGTTATCACACGAGGTCATCAACTGAGTAAATTTTGATATATATTCTGGATAGATTTGACAAAAAAACATGATGGGCTATCATAACTCTAACAAGCCATCAAGCTTGACCGTCAGATACGCTGAAATAAGGCAACACTCTTTCTTGAGCTACTCCAGATAGACCCTAACCCTTAGTTCAGTTTCTCTTTGCATGTACATTGAGGACAACACTTGATTTTAAGTAGAGGGTGTAGCGTGATTTGTTGTAAAATATTGTGGTTGACTAGGAGAAATACAAGTACCTTAGGTAGTTAATATGTTTTTGTTGATTTTTGAACACCTCTCCAATGATATATTTTATAACTGTGTGATATTTATTTATGTGTGACCACTATTCATCTTGTTATGGCATTAGTACTAGTGATATGATAAACATTGCTAAACAATTGCATGAACCGGATGGGTAGTAGCCTGTAATGTACCTGTGTGCCATGTGCGTGTGAGATATTACTTAGTTGCCTTTGTATGTTTAATTTAGAACTTACCCAGTTAGTCTTGCCTTGGTTGTAGGATAGGGGTTAGGAAATGATCATAGGCCATTTTGAGATTAGTCCACTTCTAGCCTAAATTACCTTCCCTATATGAATGATATCCCTTGATCCTGTTTTTGAGCCTAAATGCCTATTCTTTTATGATACCTATCAACTTCCCATTTGTATCACAATGAACCTATTTTGGCCCTGGTCCTCCTGAGACATTATGCACTTTGACTTAGACAAATAGCCTAAGTTAAGGGTGGTTACCATAGGGTTGAGTGATGTAAAATGAGTATAAAGAAAGGTAGAATAAAAGAAAAGAATAAAAAGTTGGGTGTAGTGGAAAAAGAATAAGAAAAAAAAGTTGTGAAAAGGAAGAAATGATTATCACAAAGACCGCACCCATCTATAGTATGTGTGATCAACAAAGGAGAGAATTAGGTAAAGGTAAATAAGTGAGACCCCGAAAGTTAGTATAGTGCCAAGGAGGCTTAATCACCTTAAATATCATCGAGGATCATACTAGTCCTTAGCTACGTTACAAGACAAAGAAAAAGACCTATAGTGATCCTAGATTACCTATTTGAAAACCTTAGTAATTAAAATATGGGAAAGCTTATGGTATTTAGCATACATTGACTGGAACTTCTTTTTTGAGAGTGAGTGTCTGTTGATTGTCCCCATAATTACATATGTTATTTCTTATATGAGTGGAGAGGGACTTCTTTATTGTAAGGGCACATTGGTTATATTGCTAGTTGCAAACTTATTTGGGTAGTGTAATATTGGTACATACATGGTTGTTGTTGCTAAGTTAATGCCATAACTTGATTCATTTGTGTTGCATTGTTGATTTTCAGTAATATACATAGTTGAATTTGAGATGATTTACCTTGGAGATGGTAAATATGTTTTGAGATCAAATGAATGATTGACTGCAGAATGTGCTTTGTATCCTCTTAGTTATGTTTCAGTTGCTTGAGGACAAGCAATTATTTTAAGTTGAGGGTGTTGATGTGTGAGCTAATTCTAACACATTTGAGGCTTTTAACTAGAAATAATTGTAAAATCTTAAGAAACATTTGTCGTTTTTGATTGTTTTCTCTTTGATAATGCCAGAAAGTCAAGATGCAAGAAAACCAAAGACAATAAGAGCAAAAGAGGTGAATTTGGAACAAGTGGTAATGAAAGAGTAGTTGACGACTTGTATGATAAGTTGTCAAATTTGTGATAAGTTATCAGAGTCATCGTCAGCTGTAGACAGTGTGATAAAGTTGGAGCAGAAGTGTGACGATATCCCCTGATAAGCAGTCAGGTGTCTTATAAGTCGTCAAGAAATTCGCTAGACTTTGGATAAGCCATCAGGAGTTTCCATCAGCCTAAGTAAAAAATCATTAAACTTGGAGGAGGAACTGACGACAATGTTTGATAAGTCATCAGACTCCTGATAAGGCGTCACACTTTGTTGTCAGCTGTGCGAGAAAAAGTTGTATTCTGTGATTTGATTCCTAATTTAGCTCTTGGTATTTAAGGGAAAGTTCTTAGGTTTTATTAGAGGCTGACATTTATCTTGAACTTTACGACATTCATCTCGAAACACACGAATTTACACTATTTTCTCTTTAGTTTTCTCTAGAACTTTACAATTAACTTTTGAGAGAATGTTATCATAATTTTTTTAGGATTTCTATTGCAACCTAATCTTAGAAACATTTGTTGATATTCATTATTCTGTAAGTTATCATTCATCGAATTATGAATACAAATTGTCTTGTTGCTTTTTACATTATGAGTACCTAATTCCTTTAACTTGAGTTATGGGATCTATGGGTTTGGTTCTGTACAGTAACTAGGTGTTCAAGATTCTAAAGGTAGTAGGAAGTCTTTGGTAATTCCTCTGTTTTACATATTGTTTATTGGTTGCGAACGATAGGTCATGCCTACTAGTGATTTGATTGAAATAAGAAATCAACCCTAGTAGGAAGTGAATTATCAACAGGGACTTGGAAGTATCAAACTTTCATTTAATAATTAACATTGTAACAAGGTTAATTAACTGGAGCCAACATCCTATTATGAAATATAAAATCCCTAAGTTCGAAAGAATTAAGTAATTAAATGTCTAAATAGGTTGAGAAACATTTAGACATTACTTCGACAAGGATAATCTGCTATTCCTACCTACCACAAGAATCTTGAACCTCTACTAGTGTCTGTCAAATACCAACACTCATAGTAAACACAACTCTGGTTTTCCAAATAATATTTATTACAAACACTGACACTGAATTGAGAAATAATTACTTGTTACCCTACCAAAAACCCCCATTTATAGGAAACTGCTAAATATCAGTTGATTGACTCATGAACAACTCAAATTAATACCATATTCCCTGTGGGATTCGACCCCAACCTAGTTGGGTTATATATTTGACAACAACCGCTTGCTCTCTCATAAAAGAGGTGTAGTTTGAGCGTTATCAGTAGTGCGATACGGTACTATCGCGTTGCCACACTAGATGAGACCTGGAAGCTTGGTGTGATGTGGTGGAACTGCATTGGCTCACTAGTTTCTGACAATTTCCATTTGGCATGCCTCCGCGATGCGCGGAAGTGCCAGTTGGCACACTGCTTTACTAAAATGGCTCTAATTCTTCGTTCGGATATCGAATTTAGGCAAACTTTATATCGTTGGAAAGATGACTAAATTTCCTTTGCATTGGGAAGCTCTAAACTTAAAAACCCTAAGTATTTAGAAAATTTATTTGGAATAACTCATGTACTGAGAGTTAAATTGAGATTAGGAAATACGGGATATTACACCTCAGCAAATGAAATACCAGATGCATCCCGCTCAACCTAAGCAGAAACCAAATAAGAAATAATATGAATCAATTGTTGAAAGTCCTTATTAGTCACCTCACCTTAAGGAGGACTAGCAGAAACTGATGGAACTCTATAAATATCAGGGAATGGACCCCTAGACAGTGTATGAATCCCCTGAGTAATGCGAGTTCCATCAACATTATCTGTCGCTGGGAGAAGAGTTATCTTATGTATCACATCATTAAGGAATAATCCAAAATGCAAACAAATCAGGATTAGAAAGGATTCAAAGACTTAGACTCTAAGCTTGAAAATAGAATACCAAGAAAGTGAAACATTTCCAAATGTCTTGTAGCCCCTCCCTTATAAGTATGGCGCACTACACACCCCTAAAAGAGACTCTAGTCGACACAGCTTTATGGAATCCCAACTAACCATGAACCTAAAGCTTTGATACCAACTTGATACCACCTGACCAAAGGCCTTGTCGTAATGGGCATCTCAAGTCCAACCAAGACCGGAGACCACCCCCGATACCCAACCCAACCATCCAGCATATACCCAGAGTTAGATGAATTTCAAACATTTAACAAGATAGTATATTTTATTCAATTTACAAATGTTAGGATAGGTCTATGATCGTGACCACCCAAATGAGTCCATCCATTCGATACCCAATCAATAACCAATACCACACCAAACCTTGAACCAAAACCATAATAATAACTAAACCAACTTCCATAATATAATATAAAAGGATATAACAGTAAGAAATCTAGTCAACTAGTATCATCCCCAATGCCAATGCCAATACTAAGGCCGATACCACTACTGATCCATCCCATAGCAACCCATAGTAGTTCCACAAAAGCCTCTTACCAAAAGGAAACCAATATCTTGTTAGGACATGCCACCAACCTTAGCTAAAACCAATATCCATACAATATCTAAAAATAAATAAAGATTTCCATGATTTGAAATGGAGCCTTCCAGAATATGGAAGCTCACCACTTTAATCCAACTAAGCTGATCCCAAAATTCAATCACTAAGTAGGAGCAGTAGAATGGTCGGTTCCTGCTTCACATGGGGATACAGATTCCCAAAATAAGTTAAAGGGTGAACACTAGCAAGTACTCAGTATAAGGATAAAACAATTCCATCTAGTAAAACCATGTAAACCAACCATATGCATACAATCCATACATATATATACATATAACCTTGCCAGGGAAGGGAACCAGGTTTAACATGTATTGAAAACCATTAACCTGGGTACTTAAAGCTTAAATGTCCTAGAACCACCCACAGGCTATATGGGTCCAATGTAACCCCATGAACGGGACCCGGTGTGTGTAGCCGCACGAACTAGAGATACCATAAGAGTAAGGGATTCCCAAGTAACATTCGCTCTCTATGATACACATTTATAGTGTACTTATAGGATTCCCATGTATATCCTAGTATCATAGATGGTCTCTATGACCAACCCCTCATGTTGGTAAACATGAGTTTCCAGTGTACGTTCATTGGACTCGTACCTTCACGGTCAGCTATCATACCCCGCCATTATTGCCTAATTAAAACTATGACCATCTAACCAAACCTTTATTCCATTATTAATAACCAAGGCCATAAGTAGTAGTATCATCATACCGACTATAGCTTGCAAGCAATGTCCTTTGCCAACCTTTTTATATGAAGGGATTCCCATGTACCCATAGAATACATTATCAAGTTAAGTTAGGGGAATCCTATGCACCCCACAAGTGTTCCATTATTGTTATGTTTTCTTGGGGGAATCCCATGTACCCCACAAGTTGTTCATTAGCAGGTTTACTTAGGGGATTCCTTTGTACTCCACAAGAAAGTTTAATTAACCATAACCATGACCACTAAACCATTTCATTTAACCATTCCAAACCATTTAAACCATTTATACAATTTAGGGTTTCATTACCAAACCATATCATGCAATAATTCGATTAAAAGCCCAATAATATAGTAAAAGCATTATCATAGGCATTTTATCAAACATGTTGGGGCATAGTGTTTCCAAAACCAAATCCAATTACCAATTAACTATTATCATGCAACCAAATATCCAAACCACCATTAAAGCATGTAAAAACATAATTGAAATATGGGAAAACCATAACCAAGCATTTAATACCAAAACCCCAACATATATTTGAAAAACCCAAAAACTATACAATAATCATGCCATGAAAACATTTTATTAATCATATCTTTAGTTGGAACTAATAATAAGGGGGAAGTATCTTTCCTTAGATGATGAAGATGATGAAGAGAAATTATCCAATTAAGCCCTAAATTGCTCCTCTAGATGAAACTGTATCCTTCCCTTACCCAAGAGCCTTAGAGAGAATTAGAGGGTGTTTATAAGTATTAAATATTATAATAATAGGGTATTTGATACCCAAGTGTGATATAAGTTGTGGGGTCATAATAGGTTAAGAGGTGAAATATCCAGATTACCCCCAACTTAACTGTATAAAATCCATGCAGGTGGGAACGACTCAACCATAGCAGTCATACCCTCCAATATGAGTGGTACTCTCCACTCATGCCCTAGAACCCCCTAAGACCCCTAAACTGGTCAACATACAAACATGCAATACAAATCGTATCTAAGGATATGACTAGTACCCTCAACCCGTACCCATAACAAAACTAAGAGGAGTTGACATTGTCTAATATATAAGTGGGACAATATGACTCGTACCTTATATCATGACCCATGGTGAGCCATGCATACTCATATCCAAGTTAAGTTACTAAGTCTCATATTAAGAGAGGGAAAAACCCAAACTATATGGCCCGTATCCAATCATACAACCCGTAGCCTCCAAGTCGTACCAATTCCAGAACCCAATCTAACCCAACAACCAACACTAGTTAGTGTATGACCAAACCTTACCAATTTTACCCCAGCATACAACCTATACCCTTAGTCGTATCTTGTCCAGAAACCAGAAATACAAAAAAAATTTATAAGAGTCCCAAAACCTAAGGTGTTTCAAGAAAACCCCAACCGTTATTTCAAAATAATAAAAAAAACTATGAAAACCATACATTAAAACATACGAATTTAGTAAAATAACAATGAGGGAAGAGTCACATGCCCTAACCACCAAGGAAGACGAAGAGAAATAACCCTTAAAATCCTTAATTAATTATCTTGATGAAACCCTAGCCTTTCGCTTGAAAGAGAGTTTGAGAGATATTTTAAGAGAGATTGATTTGGAATAATAGGTTAATAAAGTCCTAAAAGGTGTTTTAAGTCATGGCCATAAAAGCGGTTAAAAGGGGAAATTTCCAGAATACCCACAACTTAAAATTGTAAAAATTTCGTAAGTAGTTATGAGTTGATCCTGTGACTCATGACCACAGCATACAACTCATACCATTGAGTCATCACTAAGACAGTAAGTTAGACACCCATAGACTGCCCACCATATGACCCCATGGCTCGCTCATTACCAGACCATATGACTCGTATGCTCTAGTCGTATACTAGATAGAACCTAAAGGGATTGGACACTAGATAACATATAAATCAACCTTACCATCCGTAAACTATCCTCACGATGCTTAGTGAGTCACTCGTACTCAGAGCTAAGTCAAGTCACTATATTTCGTGATTTGATTAAGAGATCGACCAAATAAACCATCAATGCCCCTAATGACTCATACCACCCCAATCGTAACCATAGAAGAATCCTAACCACTATCTACTAGACTCTCTATGACTAGGGTCACCTGATACGTACCCATATTATACGACTCATATGGTGAGTCATTACTAGAATAATAAGTTTAAAACTTAGGAAATTTCTAAGGGTCAAAACCTAAGGTGTTTCACAATCGATGGAGAAAGACTAACCTAAACTGCAAAGATAAGCTCTGGAAAACTTCAACACTAGAGATATGCATCAAAGAAATGCACTAGGAGATTCTCTATATCTTGCAAGGCATTAAGCCAAAATCCTTAAAATATTTAGATACTCATTCTCACAATATGGAGTTGTGCATGTCTTCTACCAAAAAAAGTTGTAGTGCCTATCAATGTCTCTCAAGAAAGAGAGGATAAATAGGAACCCAAAAGATGAAGAAAGTTTATCCCCAAGAATAACAAATAAAGTTCACCACAAAGGTGAGCAAGAAGCAAAGCATGAAGAAGACTTCTCAAGCAAGTTCAAATTAGATGTTGACTTTGAAAGAGATGTAAGAAAAGGAATACCCCTTTATTGATTTTGATATTGTAGAAATTTTTGATGAACTTCTTAAACATAAGTTCATTGATTTACCAGAGATGAAGTGGCCCGGCGAGGTTGGAAGAACCAATGACCCAAACTATTACAAGTATCATAGGCTTGTGGGTCACCCTCTGTATAAATATTTTGTCTTCAAGGACAAAATCATGTAACTGAAAAATGAAACTAAGAAGCCCAGTTCTTATTAAATCTCAATCACTTTTGGCTCGCTTGAGCTGGTCCAAATAAGCTTTGAAAAGCATAATGAGGAACCATTAGAGAATGCCAAATCTTCAGTTGAAAAAGGTGATGATGAATGTTGGACTCTAATAAAGGCGAAGACATAACAAGGCGAGTCTATGATAAGTGTCATTCGAGTAGCCAATTGGAAGGAGGATAGTGAAGAAACTAAGGAAACAGAGGTTGATGGAGCTACTGAAGAGGAAGAAAGCAGTGGAGAATCACCACTAAAAAATATGGCATCCTGCAACTTTGGAAGAATTCTTACCACGTTGGTTTCGTGAAAAAATATCTTAATTCAACATTGAGGCATCTTGTTTTAATACTGGTAAAGAAAGGGTAAAGAGTGAAAACCTACCCATGAAAGTTCCTTTATCTTCTTAAAATCGTACTAAACCTCTTATCTAAGAAGCACACATATGTAATACAAAAATCACATTCATAAATGATAATCTCCTTCTTGATGAATCCTATATGTCCATCCCTTGTAAATGGTGGGTCATGTTTTAGGAAAGAAGGTAAATAAAGTCTTAATAGACAATGGATTTAGAGTCAACATTCTGCCTATTCTGACAATAAAAAAACTTGGCATCATAACTGATGAATTTACTGAAAGTCGTTTAATGATCCAAGGGTTCAACCAATAGGGTCATAGGGTCATAGGATCTATCAAGTTAGGGATTCATATGGATGATTTGCAATCAAATATGTTGATGCATGTGATCGACGCTAAGACTTCATGCAACATATTACATGGTAGGCCTTGGGTACATAATAATAAAATTGTCTCATCCCCGTACTCTCAAAATGCTTGAAGTATATTGAAGATAAACTGGAAAGAAAAATAGTTATCAATGATAAGCCATTCACTGAAGCAAAATCACACTTTGCTGATGGAAAATTATATGCGAAGAATTATATTGTGAATGAGAAAAGGATTGATGATTTCATAAAAATGTAATGATCTTGCAGCTAAGAAATTCATGGTGCCTATCAAAAAAGTTGCTACTAAGAAGCTTCCCTCCACTTCAAATAAAGGAAATACCATATCCTCGAAAAAAAAGCCAACTCCTACACTATGTTATGTGCCAAAGGCTAAGAAAGAGGAAAATTATTTATCTAATACCCAAGATAATATACTAGGGGGGATAACTCTACTTATATAGAGAATTGACATAATAAACCTATCATAAAGGCTACCTGAAGGATTTGTGGCTTAAAATTTTCCATAAGATATGACATCCCATTTGGAGCGTACAAAATAAGGCTTTGATCCAAATTCTTACAAGTTATTTGTAAAGGTTGGATACAATCCTAATGAGTCATCAAGGTTGGGCAAACTTTCATCAAAAATAATATCCAAGAAGGCACATAAAGGCCTGGGGTACACGTGTTCACCTCCAGTTTGTATCACCATAAAGAGGGTAGTTAGCAACTAGGTCACCTTAGAAGAGGATTCTACTGATTCCAATAAAAGTCTTTTTATCTTTGATCGACTTGGAGAATCAACCACAAAAAAATTTGTGTTCAAGATGTTAGTTCCACTAAATAAGAAGAAAAGAAAAAAAGTGTTAAGGAAGTTGTCAAAGCATAATAATGCACTCTTCACCTAGAATTCAAAAGAATTTCCAAACTTTGATTCCTTCTAAAATAAGGTGACAGATGAAACTCATGGTTTCATGTAAGGAGGTGTTAAAAGAAATAACTTATAGTATGGTTTATATTAAGAAATATGAGAAAGATGAAGAAAGTGTAGGCTCTTCATACTATATTATAATGCAAGGTGAGAATGATGTCTCATCTCAAATAAAGGTTGATAAAGAGTTTAAAGATATTTCTTAGTGTTACCGTATGTTTATCAATGATAATGATCCTCAAGAGGAGGAAGATGCTATATATGCTCCATCAGAACTTGAAGGAGTGAAGACCATAATAGAGACCTTGAAGGAAGTCAATGTTGACACTGATGAAGACCCAAGACCAACTTAACCTTTAAAGTCTGGTTAAAATTTTCAGATGATCTATGTCTATAAGTTGAAGTCTTCAAATTCACTAAGTATTTTTGTCGGAGCTTTCAAATTCACCATATTGAAGCCTGTAAGTTCACACGATATATAAGTTAAAGTTTTTAGATGCTCTATGTCTATAAGTTGAAGTCTTCAAATTCACTAAGTCTTCAAGTTGAAGTTTTCAAATCTGACATATTAAAGCCTTCAAAGTCTAAATGTTGGAGTCGTCGGATGCTCTGTGTCTATAAGTTGGAGTTTTTAAATCCTTTAAACTTTATTGAGTTTACCTTTCTTAGGGCGGGAAAGAGTATTCATCCCTAAACGTCGTAAGATTATCATTAAAATTACCTTTCTTAGGACAGAGACAAGTAGCCATCCTTGTGTACCATAAGATTACCATTAAAATAACCTTTCTTAGGGTAGGGACGACTAGTCATCCCTGTGCATCGTAAGATTACCATTAAAATTATATTTCTTAGGATAGGGATGAGTAGCATTCCCTGTACGCCATTAGATTACCATTAAAATTACCTTTCTTAGGGAGAGGACGAGTATCCATCCATATGTGCCATAATCTTCCATTAAAATTTATCTTTTCTTAGACGAAGATGAATAGCCATCCATTTGTGATGTAATATTGCAATCTTCATGGACCATCCTTTCAATCCTACCTACAAAAAGAAAAAGGAAAAGAAATACAAAAAAACAGAACTAAAAGAGAGTTTTTTACCTGTCAGGACGTTTCGAACTTGAAAGTCATACATCACCAATTTGGATGGACTTGAGACAAGATGTTTTGGTGGTGAAATTTCCACATCAAGATATAAATTATTTGGTGAGGCGACACAAATTTGAAATTCTTTGTCGAACAAAATTTAGAGTCAACTTTAAAAATTTGTCTAGAATGATCCACGAGCTTTTAAATTCCAAATTTTTGGTATGTCATATACACAAGTTTTATGTATCTATAGTATAATGCGGATCATGATTTCTATTCTCCTACAATGAGATATAGTTTTCTTGGTGTCATCGCACAAATCTAAAACTATTGGTGTATCAAAATTTAATGTTTATTTTGGGATAACATCTGAAAAGATATTGAAGGTATTAAATTATAAATTTTGAAAATGTTATAGACTTTTGTGTCTAGTTTTATTAGAATCAATCGACTTGTGATTTCATCCTCCCTACTTCAAGATATGAAAATTTTAGCAGAGACACGCAGATTTGAAATTTTCAGCATAATAAAACTTAGGGTTAACTTCAAAAAATTGTATAGAATTAAACTAAAGGATTTTATGTCTGAATTTTGGACATGATATAGATATCAAAGTCCAGTTTTTGTAATATTAAATTGTTCATGATTTTGATATTTCTATAATAAGATATGAATTTTCTACCACTAACATGTTGGGCTAGAAAAAAGTGATGAAAAACAAAAGAAAAGTTGAAGGGAAAGAAATTACCTCGACATTATTCAGTGCTTGAAAATCCCCAAACTGATATTGGAAATGTGGAGAACCTACATCCTTTTATAGAGTTATAGGGTGGTTTTTTCCATATCAAATATAAATTCAAATTGAAAGAGTTTTATTCCTGCTTGAAAAGGGTGGCGAGAAGTTTTTCAAAATCGATTTGATATTGGAAAAAGTCAAGAAATCCTAGTAGAAGTGGACATCATTAAGCAATTCAATATTGGAGCTGGATAATATGCCTCACAGATAAGTCTTTGCGTGTAGAAATTTATGGCAATTTAAAAAAAAATATGACTAAAAAAAAGAGTTTTTGAGAGGCAATACCAATACGTAAATTGCATGGTTTAGCTTTAAATTTTCTCAACTAATGAAATGGTGTGCTCATATGTATGAAAATCTTTGAAGCACGAAATAGGAATATTTAAATAAATGATACTTTAAGTCTAGTCTCTAAAGTATACACTCGACCAGTATTGAAGCAGGAGGTATTTTTAGTCATATAAATTTTATTCAAATTAAATTTGAAATATACTAGTCCAAATATATGTGATGAATTAATATGATTGAATTAATTATTTAAATCCAAATAAATAAATACGAATTTGATTAAAGTCCAATTTTTGTAGGGTTAATCTATGAATTTGGGCTACAAATGATTAAGTCCACTTTAATAAGCTCAAGATGTCATCATATTCTAGAGGCCCAATTGGCACCACGTGTCAAATAACATGGCGCGCCAAGTCAAGTGAAGGTATCAATAGAAACATGTCAAATGGCAAAATAATGCAGTATGTTTTGTGAAATCAAAGGCCTAATCAAATATCGTCATGTCACTAAAATCTGACTGGCCAAAAGAAGTTCATCTTCACATGACTCTTTCCTTTCTACTATTATAAATAGGGATCTCATAATTCTGAAAATCCAATAACAATTCTAATAAGAAGCAAAAGAGAGCTCATGTATTAAACACCACAAATTTCTCTATAAATTTAAGCATTCAAGATCAGTTCATCAAGATTCAAGATCAAGAACTCAAGATTCTAGAACAAGCTCGAAGGCCTTTGAATTCAAGTACAAATCGAGATCAAATTCACCAAATCTACAATTTAAGATCCAGTTCATCAAGATTCAAGATCAAGACTGTAATATTCAAGATCAAGCACAAAATCCATTGAATTCAAGTACAGGTCAAGATCAAATTCATCAAATTCACAAATCAACGTCAAATTCAAGATCAAGCTCGAAACCCTTGAATTTATATTTGAAAATGCAAATTAGAAGATTCATAGAGATTGTAACACTCACATAGTGAAATCAATAAGATGATTGTTACAATATTTTTGTTGTCCCAACTATTATTTTCTCGACTCGAATTTTTTTTCAACAATGGTATTCCTTCAATTTTTCCCATATAAAATCTATAACTTTGTCTCATGAGACTCATTCCTTCCATTTTATAGTTCAAGTAGTAATATCCGCGATATTTATTGTATTATTAGGTTTTAGGCTGACTTAAAAACTGTGGCTCTTGAATAACTATTGGCTTATGGCAATAGATTTCGGCTAAAGCTAAAAAAAACTATGTATTAATTTCATACTATTTTTGACAATCCTAGAAAACATGTGAAGAAGAGGAAAGAATAGAGTCAAAAAAATCTGTGCCTTCGCAGTATCATGATGGCTAAGGAAAGATATATATGCCAAGAAAAAATTATAACAATTTTTGCAAGCCAACTATAGAAAACATTTCATGTTATATTTATTTTTCTCTGGGAATTTATTAAAACATCTTTTAAACTCGAAAAATTAGTCGCACTTCACGCGGTGCTAAAAATTATTTATTTTCTCGTTTAATTTTACGTTCACTTTAAATTTATTGTCTAACCGTAATATTATGACTTGTTATAGTTATAGTATAAAGAATTTCCGTTTTATGGAAGTAAATAAAATTTAAGAATTTAACATTTATTAAAACATTGATAGTATATTCTATAAGTTAAAATATATTCTCTAATAATTATTTTATTTTATTTCTACTGCACATTAAATAAAGTTGAGAACAAGTTCAAAAGCCCTTGAATTAAAGCATAAGTAAAGATCAAGTCCCTCAAGTCCACAAACCAAGTTCAAATTCAAGATCAAGCTTTATGCCCTTGAATTTATATTTGAAAAGGCGAATTAGTGGATTCAAAGAGATTGTAACACTCGCATTGAAATCAATAAAATTGATTGTTGCAATATTTTCTTGTCTCAAATTATTATTTATTTTTTGGACTCAAGAATTTTATCGTCAAAAAAATTCTGGCACGTCCAGTGGGACAATCTCTACCTCTCATGTCAACTTTTCATACTTCAAAGTTTAAGAATAACGAAATAACTTCCAAGAAGATCAACTCTCAATCAACTGCTTTCAAGACTGCTGACTTAAAGTTCTCTGCTGAAGTAGAAAGCATCCTTGGTGTTACTTTCGAAACCTTAGGAGCTGTCACGAGAAGCAAGGCAGGCTTGCTAGGAAAATAAAACATCCAGTGTCATCCGCGTGAACTCCAGTTTTTGAATCTTTAACCCCAAAAGAAATGAAGTCCAATGCATATGCTTCGGAAAGAGGAAGCAGTGTAGCGGAATCACTTAAGAAGACTCTAGCTCTACTTGAGCATTCCGGTTCCAAATACTCTAGTGTAAAAAGCAATGATCGTTCAAGCCACTCATCATCTCCAATTACACCACATAAGTTGAGCACTTCAAAGATCAATTTATGCAATAATCCATGATACTCTCCATCTCTTATGATTATGAAAGTGATGGTGACTGATGCCTCGTTTATGGAGGAGCAGCTTGTGCATCTGGCAAGGGCAATTAAAGTCCTAACCAAATGTGTTCAGAATCAAGATTCTCAAATTGATAAAATAGTGGATAGGGTGGAAGTTCTGATAGATGGAGAGTCTATCCATGCACTTGGAAAATCTCCAGAAGTTCATGAGATAGAAAATCCTATGAAACAAGCACTATCGACTAAAGAGGTGCAAGTTTCTGCTGAGGAAATGATCCCGATTGGGCAATTGAGGGAATTTATTGAAGGGACCCTCAAAGACAAGTATAATGTTTTCACCAAGTCTTTTCTTGCATATGTCAAGCCTTACACTACAAGAACAGATAGCCTCAAAATGTTTGTTGGCTATCAACCCCCTAAATTTTAACAATTTGGGGGAAAAGGTAACCCAAAATAGCATGTCGCACACTTTGTTGAGACATGTAACAATGTTGGAACTTACAGTGACTATCTTGTCAAATAATTTTTTCATTCCCTAAAGGAAAACATCTTTGATTGGTATACGGACCTCGAGCGTAACTCCATCGATAGTTGGGAGCAATTGGAACATGAGTTCCTAAATTAGTTTTATAGCACAAGGTGTACGTGAGAATGATAGAGCTCACAAATACTCGACAAAGAAAGGATGAGCCAGTTATCGACTTTATCAATCGATTGAGAAATTCAAGTGTAAACGACAAAGATAGGCTCAGTGAAGCTTCTGTAATAGAGATGTGCATCCAAGGAATACACTTAGGGATTCTCTACATCTTATAAGGAATTAAACCAAAATCCTTTGAAGAGTTATCTACTCGTTCTTACAACATGGAGTTGAGCATGTATCCTGCTGGAAAGAAAAGAGCGCCTATCCATAACCCTCAAAAGGGAAAGGATAAGTAAGAACCCAAAAGATGGGGTAAGTTTGTTCCCAAAAATAAAAATAAGGAGTCCATGAATGTTGATGTGTCTCCTATAAAGGTCACCACAAAGGTGAGCAAGAAGCAAAGTGTGAAAACGACTTCTGGAACACATCCAAATCTAAAAAATTTAAAGGAGATAAAAGAAATGGAATATCCCTTCCTTGATTCTAATGTTGCTGAGATTTTCGATGAGCTCCTTAAGCATAAGCTCATTGAACTCCCAGAGAAGAAGCGTCCCAACAAAGCTGGAAGGACCAATGACCCTAATTATTAAAAATATCATAGGCTCGTAAGTCACCCTCTGGAGAAATGCTTTGTCTTTAAAGATAAAGTCATGCAACTGGCAAAAGAGAAGAAAATCTTCTTCGACGATAAGACAACTAGTTCTCATCAAATCTCTATCACTTTTGGCTCACTCGACCCAATTCAAATATGTGTCAAATAGCATAATGATAAGATATTAGAGCGTAACAGGTCTTCAATTGATAAAGACAATGATGAAGGTTGGACTCTGGTGACTAGGCGTAGACACAAGAAAATGAGTCTGCAAAAAGAGACGTACAAGCAGCCAACCAGAAGGAGAATGGTGAAAAAACCAAGGAAATAAAAATTGGTTGAACTTTCAAAGAAAACGAGGGTGGCAGAGCTTCACCACTAGAAACCTCAGCGTTCGGTGACTTTAGAGGAATTCTTACCGAGTTGGTTCCGCGGAAAGACTGCCCAAGTCAACCTTGAGGCATCTTGTTTTAATACTGCCAAAGAGGGGGGGAAAGGGTGAAAATATACCCATAGAAGTTCCTTCATCCTCTGAACCGCTTGCTGAACCTCTTTGTCAAGAGGCACATGTATGTGATACAAAAATCATATTCACAAATAACGATCTTCTACTTGGTAAGGCCCTACATAACCGCCCCTTATACATGATGGGACAGATTCTAGGAAAGAAGATCAATAGAATCTTGATAAATAAAGGATATGGAGTCAGCATCCTGCCTATCCGCACGATAAAAAAACTTGGCATCACTGTTGATGAATTGGATGAGAGTCGTATAATAATCCAAGGATTCAACCAAGGGGGCTAGAGGGCCATGGGATCTAATAAGTTAGGGATTCGTATGGATAATTTTCAATCAAACCCATTGATGCATGTGATCGATGCCAAAACTTCATACAATATATTGCTTGGTAGGCCTTGGGTGCATGCGAACAAAATTATCTCATTCTCTTACTATTAATACTTGAAGTTCATTGAAGGTAGAGTGGAAAGAAAGATAGTTGCCGATGACAAGCCATTCACTGAAGCTGAGTCATATTTTGCCGATGCAAAATTCTAGTTAAAAGGTATGTTGTGGAAGAGAATAGGGTTGAAGATGTCACCAAGACCAAGTATGACGATCTTGCATCTAAGAAGGTCACGGTGACTGTCGAAAAAGTCACCACCAAGAAGCCTCTCTCCATTTTAAATAAAGAAAGTATCACTTCTACAAAAAAAAAGGCAACTCCCATTCTTCATTACGTACCGAAGGTAAGAAAATAGAAAGATCACCCATCGTATTCCTAAGATAATATGCTAAAGGGGATAACTTTAACTATTAGGAAGATTGATGCAATAAATCCATCCTTAAGACATCTTGAAGAGTCTGTGGCTCAAAATCTTCCACAAGATATGAAACTCCCTATGAAATGTACGAAGGATGGCTTTGATCCAAATGCATACAAGCTATTTGTAAAGGCTAGATACTATCCAAATGAGCCATCAAAGTTGGGAAAACTTCCGTCAGAAGGTATGAACAGGCAGCACATGAAGGCCTAGGATATATACAACCACCTCTAATTCGCATCTCCATAAAAAGGGCGGTTAGCAACTACATCACTATAGAGAAAGAGTCTACTGCATCTAACAAAAGGGCTTCTATCTTTGACCGACTTGGAGAATCAACTGCAACAACTTCTGTGTTCAAAAGTTTAAGAACTCTAAATAAGAGGAAAAGCAACAAGTGTAAGAGGATTTGTCAAAGTACGATGATGCACTCTTCACTTAAAATACAAAAAAGATTTCCAAAGTTTGATTCCTTCTAGAATTAAGTGACAGACAAAATTGGTAGTTTCATGCAATAAGGTGCTAAAAGTAAAGGTGAATACTTTGGTTTATACCAAGCAATACAAAGAAGATGAATAGAGTGTTGGCTCCTCATATTATATTACAACACAAAATGAGAAAGATGTCACATTTCAAATGAAGGTTGATAAAGAGATAGAAGATGTCTTTTGGTGTTATCATATATCCATCAACGATGATGATACTCAATAGGAAGGAGAAGATGATGGAGATTCTCCATCGTAACTTGAAGAAGGAGTAAAGGCCATAATAGATCCTTTGAAGGAAGTTAATCTTCGAACCGATGAAGACCGAAGACCAACTTACCTAAGCACATTTCTAAAAATAGAGGAGAAAATTGCTTATATAGACATACTCAAAGAATAAATGGATGTATTCACTTGGAGCTATAAGGAAATGTATGTTTTAGGTCCAAAAGTAGCGGTCCATCAGTTGGCGGTCAAGAGTGGTGCCCATCCTGTTAAGCAAACCCAAAGACGTTTTAGGCCAAAGTTGGTTCCTTTGATTGAAAATGAAGTTAACAAACTCTTTGAAGTGGGCTTTATTCGTGAAGTCAAATATCCCACATGGATTTCAAGTATTGTTCCAGTACGGAAGAAGAATGGCCAAATTCGAGTTTATGTCGACTTTTGGGATCTCAATAATGCATGCCCTAAGGATAACTTTTCAATCCCCATACCAGAGTTGATGATTGATGCCACCACTGGTTTTGAGGCAATGTCCTTCATGGATGGTTCGTCCAGATACAACCAAATCTGTAAGGCGCCAAAGGATGAAGAACTCACTGCATTCGTACACCTAAAGGAATTTATTGCTACAAGGTGATGCCTTTTGGTTTGAAGAATGCTAGTGCCACTTATCAAAGGGCTATGCAGAACATATTTGATGGCCTACTCTATAAAAATGTTGAATGCTATGTGGATGATCTAGTGATGAAGTCAAGAAATAGAGACAACCATTTAAAAAACCTAAGAATGGTATTCGAGTTATTTTGAAGATATCAACTTAGGATGAATCAATTTAAGTATGCCTTTGGAGTTATTTCTGGAAAGTTTCATGGCTTCATTGTGAGACACCGAGGAATTGAAATTGATCAAGCCAAGGTTGATGCAATTTTGAAGATGCTCGAGCCTCAAAATATTCATGAGTTAAAAAGCCTTCAAGGAAGGCTAGCATATTTAAGGAGGTTCATCTCAAACCTGGCTGGGAAATATCAACCATTTAGTCATATCACAAACAAGGATACTTCCTTATAATGGGACCAAGCTTGTAGTAATGATTTTGAGAATATCAAATCATACTTAATAAAGCCACCAGTTCTTGCGGCACCCATACCTAGAAAACCATTGATACTCTACATCACAGCACAAGAGGGGTCAGTTAGAGCACTAATGGATCAAGAAAATAGTGAAGGCAAGGAAAATACTCTTTACTATTTAAGCCGATTAATGACGCCAAATGAGCTGAAGTATTCTTCGATTGAAAAGTTATGTTTGGCATTGGCTTTCTCAATCCAAAAGATAAAAAACTATTTTCAATCTTATGTTGTTCGTCTTGTGTCCAAGGCAAATCCCATCAAGTTTGTAATGTCGAAACCAGTCCTCAGTGACCGACTTGCAAGGTGGTACCTCTAATTTTAGCAGTTTGAGATCGTGTACATCCCCCAAAAGGCGATAAAAGGATAAGTATTGGCTGACTTCTTGGCAAATCATCCAATACCTGATGCCTGGTAACTAAGCGATGAACTTCCTGATGAAGATGCAATGGCTGTTGAAGTTAGATCCTTATGAAATATGTAGTTTGATGGTGCCACACATCGAGATGGAGCTGGAACTGGCGTAGTGTTTGTCACTCCATAATAAGAGTTCATGCCCTACTCGTTTACCTTGATGAATCGCAGCTCCAATAATGTTGTTGAATATCAAGCGTTCATACTCTTACTTGAGATGGTTGCCGACATGAAACAACTACAGTTACAAGTTCTTGATGACTCCCAATTGGTGATCAAGCAGCCTTTGGGAAGCTATGAAGTCTGGAAGTCTGAGTTAAGACTATATCATGATTATGCACAGAAGTTGATGGGATGGCTTGGAGAACTAACCCTCTGGTATGTGCCAAGAAAAAAAATAAGCAAGATAATGCCCTAGTTACTTTGGCTTCAACTCTAACTCATCTGAATTAGACATGAGTTACTATCCGCCAAGAATGGGTAGTACCGCCATCAAATAAGGATGAAGACATACAAGGCAAGGTTGAATAACTCATCACTGTATCCAAAGCTATAAAGGAGGATTGGCGACAATCTATCATTGACTACTTTTGTTATGGGTACTTCCAGAAGATCCAAGGAGAAGGACTGACATCCATCATTGTGCACCTCGCTACCTTTATTACAAAGACACACTGTACTAAAGATCATTCTAAGAAGTACTCTTATGGTGTTTGGGAGAGGAAGAATCCATTCAAGTTTTGCAAGAAGCACACTCAGGAGTTTGTAGATCGCATCAGTCTGGACCAAAGCTCCATTTTCACATTAAAAGGATAGGATAGTATTGGCCAACAATGGTGAAAGATTTCTTAGACTATGCTAGAAGATGCAAAGCTTTCCAATTCTATGTAAACTTCATACATCAACCTCCAGAAGTACTACACCCAACTATAGCATCTTGACCATTCAATGCTTGGGGAATGGATATTATTGGTCCACTACCAAAATCTTCTGGTGGACACTTATATATCTTGGCCGCGATGGATTACTTCTCAAAGTAGACCGAAGTTGTTTCTCTCAAGGAAGTAAAGAAATAAAATATTACAAACTTCATTCGAATGAATATCGTGTACTGCTTTGGAATTCCGCAGTACATAATAACTGACAATAGAAAACCATTTGATAACAAGATTATGAACAAAATCTATGATATCTTTGTCTTCAAGCAATGCAAGTCTTCTATGTACCATACTGCCGCCAACAGTCTAGCTGAAGCCTTTAATAAAACTTTGTGCAACTTATTGAGGAAAGCAAATCCAAATGATACTGGCATGATCAAATGGAAGAAGCTTTGTGGGCGTACAGGAAAACTTATTGTAAACCGACGCAAGCAACCACATACTCACTTAGTTTTGGAGTTGAAGCAGTCCTGCCACTTAAGCGTCAAATACCTTCTTTGAGACTGGCTATTCAAGAAGGGCTCACCGATGAAGAAAATGCTAAGTTGTGTTGTGTGGATTTAGAAGCTCTTGATTAGAGGAGGTTGGAGGATCAACAAAATCTTGAATGCTATCAATCCTGGCAATCTCGTTCTTTCAATAAAAGGGTTCGCTTGAGGTGCTTCCAATTTGGAGATCAAGTCCTTGTAGTAAGAAGGCCCATTATTACTTCTCATAAGTCTGGGGGTAAATTCACCTCGAAGTGGGATGGACCATATGTCGTACAAGAGGCATATTCAAATGGTGCTTACAAGCTTGTCAATGCAGATGGCATGAGGGTTGGCCCTATCAATTCCAAGTTCTTGAAGAAGTACTATCTTTGAAGGAAGATGACACACCTTAAGGCACGAGTATAAACTGCATGTATACTCCTTAAGTCATGAGTATAAACTACATGTATACTCCTTAAGGAACGAGTATAAACTGCATGTACACTCCTTAAGGCATAAGTATAAACTACATGTACACTCCTTAAAGCACAAGTATAAACTGTATATCCACTCCTAGCCCGCAAGAGTATAAACTGTGTACGGCTCAAAAAATAAAAATAAATGAAAGTCTGCTAGATTGAAAATCTCAAAAAAAGCAGCCTAGGCAAAAGTTAGGTCCCAAAAAAAAATAAAAAAAATACTTACCCAAAACTATGTTGTGACTTGATCCTCTTTACTGAGGTACGTAGGCGCTTGGAATTTTATTCTGAGTTCAGTTGCATGAGTTTCAAAAAAAAATGTTCATGCAGTATATTCTAAGTTCAGTTGCATGAGTTTTAAAAAAAACTAAGTTCATGCAGTATCTACCATATAGATACTAAGTATGAAACTATTCTAATTAAATTTTGGACTTACTCTAAATATTTGTGACTCAATGGGGACAACCCATCAAAAAGAAAGAGAGTTCCTTCAATGGGATTTGGAATGACAAAGATCTCCAAGTCTACAACTAGAAGAATCTTAAAATTTACATTCCTTAAGGTGGATAAGATTTGTTCATTTTCACCTTAAGCGGGCCTCTAACGAGTTTATCCTTAAGAGATATTGAAAATTTTATGCCTTAAAGTGGACAAGATTTTTCCCTTTGCACCTTAAGCTAGCCTCTCGCGGGTTTATCCTTAAAAGGGATCTCAAAAGTTTCATGCCTTAAGGTGGCCAAAATTTATCCCTTTGCACCTTAATCTGGCTTCTCGCGGGTCTATCCTTTAAAGGATCTCAAAAATTCCATGCCTTAAGGTGGACCAAATTTTTTCCTTTGCACCTTAAGCTGGCCACTTACGTTTTTATCCTTAAAAGGATATAAAAAAATTTTCATGCCTTAAGTTGGACAAGATTTGTCCCTTTGCACCTTAAGCTAGTCTCTCTTGGGTTTATCCTTAGAAGGATCTCAAAATTTCCATGCCTTAAGGTGGACAAAATCTGTCCCTTTGTACCTTAAGTTGGCCTCTTACATGTTTATCCTTAGAAGGATATAAAAAATTTCATGCCTTAAGGTGGACAAGATTTGTCCCTTTGCACCTTAAGCTGGCATTCTGATGGATTTGTTATGTAAAAGGACCATCTTGAAGTTAAATTTCATTGGTCTTAGAGTGTACGGAGGCGAAGTTAAACTCTCGCACCCTAAGCCGATTGTTGCAAAGTCAGTATCTTGAAGTTAAATTGGTCAATCTTAGAGTGTACGGAGGTAAATTTAAACTCTCGCACCCTAAGTTGATTGTTGTAAAGTCAGCATCTTGAAGTTAAATTGGTCGGTTTTAGAGTGTACGGAGGCAAAGTTAAACTCTCGCACCCTAAGTCAATTGTTGCAAAGTCAGCATCTTGAAGTCAAATTGGTCGGTCTTAAAGTGTACGAAGGCAAAGTTAAACTCTTGCACCCTGAGCCAATTATTGCAAATTGAGGATCTTAAAGTCAAATTGGTCGGTCTTAAAGTGTACAGAGGTGAAGTTAAACTCTCGCACCTTAAGCCAATTATTGCAAAGGCAGCATCTTGAAGTCAAATTGATCGGTCTTAGAGTGTACGGAGGAGAAGTTAAACTTTCACACCCTAAGCCGATTATTGCAAAGTCAGCATCTTGAAGTCAAATTGACCAGTCTTAGAGTGCACGGAGGCGAATTTAAACTCTCGCACCCTAAGCCGATTGTTGAATAGTTACTATCGTGAAGCCAAATTGGTCGGTCTTAAGGTGTACGGAGGCGAAGTTAAACTCTCGTACCTTAAACCGATAGTTGCATTTTTTTTCAACCCTACAAAAAGAAAAGGAGAAAAAGAAAAAAAATATAGAGAAAAAGAGAAGAAAAAAATACCTCAATATTAATTCTTGATGCTCGAAGAAGAGGCATCTCTAAAGAATTCTACAAGTTGATGCTTTGCAAGGGAAAAAATATATAGGGTATTTATAGGTATCAAGGGGCGGAGGCTAGCTCCCAAATTAATTTGAAGTGGGAATTGAATAACCCTAGACCAATGAAAATTGAGAAATTATGAAAGTGAAAGGCAGCAGAAGAGAGTCCTAGCCGACGTGAGAGTAGTCCAATCCCAACATGAAATTGGCCTAGTACTTTGTCTTTCAAAAGTAATTTATTTTCTTGTCCAATAAGAAGTGATGCCATATTTTTTTTAAAAAAAAATGAATGAAAATATACTAATTAGGTGCAAATGGATGGCCAGTGTGCTATGAAACATATATGGATCATTTAAGGCAAGTTTTTGTCTTTTAGTTCCACAAAACTTGGAATATTTAAGTGATATTTCAAGTTTGATATAAATGAAAAGAAAATATAGTAACTCTACTATAAGTTTGGTTGAAATATTTTGTGATGGATAATTACAATTTTTTTTCTTTTGTACAAATATCGATGCAATTAAAATATCAAATATATACTTCAAGTCTAGTCTCCAAAAGATTAAATATCTCGACTTGTCTCAAAGTAGGGGGCATTTTATATGCAACGAAATTTTATTAAATTTAAATCTGAACGAAATTCAAATTAAAATAAAAATATATTAGTTCTAATTAAATATTGCGGATTAATATAATTGGATTTATTATTTAAGTCCAAATATGTATGGGTTTAATTAAAGTCTAATTTTTATTGGGCTAGTCCATTGATTTGGGTTACAAATGATGAGCCCAATTTGCTAAGCCTAAGATATTGTCATATTCTAGAGGCCAAAATAAGTGTCACGTGTCAAATGACATGGCATGTCAAGTCAAAGGAAGGAGCCAATAGGACCATGCCACATGTCAAAATGACGCAGCAGGCCCATGAAATAAAAGCCCATAAAAGGTGCCACATCACTCAAATCTGATTGGTCAAAAAAAATTTTATATTCATCATGACTCTTCCTTTTCCACAACTATAAATAGGGGGTCTCATAATTAAAAAAAAAAGACTCCCAGATCTCTAACAAGTAGCAAGAGAAAGCTCGTGAATCAAATGCCACAATTTCTCTAAAAAGTTCAAGAATTCAAATAAAGTTCATCAATATTCAAGATCAAGACCGCAATATTCAAAAACTAGCTCAAAAGCCCTTGAATTCAAGCACAATTCAAGATCAAGTCCCTCAAGTCCACAAACCAAGTTCAAATTCATGATCAAGCTTTAAAACCTTGAATTTATGTTTGAAAAGGTGAATTAGAGGATTCATAGAGATTGTAACACTAGCATTGAAATCAATAAAATTGATTGTTGCAATATTTTCTTGTCTCAAATTATTATTTTTTTCGGCCTTGAGAATTTTATTGTCCAACACATTATGATAATTATATCCTCTAGACAATTCTTTCCTTCTTTTGTAAGAACCACTTATTTTATATTCTTGAAATTTCTTTTTTCGGATTAGAAAATAAGAGTATAGTATTAACTAAGGATAAGCATTGAAATTTTAGAATAATTAGAATTGTAGTTATTGACACATTAATTTTTATGCAATCAATATATAGAGTTAAGAAGAGTGACTTTTCAATTTTTTTAAATACATAAATATTAAAAATGAGGAGAAAACTCAAGAAATGGCCAAAATGGGGTAAAAGAAGATAGATGAAAATAGACGTCATAGAGAAGTGTCACATTACCTGGTCTTGTTTCTTTAGAAATTGAAGGAAAGGTGTCTTTTAAGTCTTGAATAAAAGATTGGTGACATTGACCAACTTAAAGGGTCAAACATCATTAGGAAACTTGATTAAGTTAATTTTGGACTTTATTAATATTTGCAAAACTTTCTAATCTTTTCAAAAATTAAATCAATCCAACCCACACCCCTCTGCAATCCAAATCAACCACTCTCTCCTCTCTCTCGACAGCTTCTCTCAACTCTCTCCCAACTAATAGTTCTGCAAAATTTCTCCCTTCAACCTCCGGCGACAAATAGTCGGATGAGTTCCTTTTTGACTTTTAACCGTCAATAGACGTGAACACTTCTATGGCGACAACAACTTCGAGTTCTTCATAGTCCCATTTTCTTTTTCATAGGTAAAAAAATATAAAGAAATAGAGGAACTTGAGCCAAATACTCTTCTAGTATTAAAATGTGGACTAAATAAAACCCTAATTTCTGTTATTTCTTTCTCTTATTTTCGTACTGTTGATTCAATTTGTTGGTGATTTTTTGTCACAGTTGATGTTCTTAGTGTGTGTGTGTGCTGTGTTGATGTTGCTGGGCTGATTTGTTTTTTGTATTGGTAAAAATGATATTGCAACAGATGAAACATTTTATGTAACAGATAAAATATCTTATGTGACAAATGAATACATCTAATGCAACCGATGGAAATATATGATGCAACAGATGAAAATCTGATGCAACTATGAAAATTTGATGCAACAGGTGAATAATCTAATAGATCATTCATCTGTTGTGACAGATGACTTTTCTATCTGGAAGAAATCTAAACAATATTGATCCAATAAATAACTTATTTTGCAACAAATTAGTGATTTTTTTTATTCTTTCCAATGATTTACTCATCCGTTGCAACAGGTCGGTTATATGTTGCAACAGATAACATACCTGGTGCAACAGACTAGTGATCTTTTTTTATGATTTCTAACGGATTACTCATTCGTTGAACAGGTTGGTTATATGTTGCAACAGATAAACTACCATGTGCAATAGATTAGTAGTCTATTTTTATTCTTTCCAACGGTTTACTCATCCGTTGCAATAGGTCGATTATATGTTCCAACAGATAACATACCTGGTGCAACAGATAAAATACCTGGTGCAATAGATTAGTGATCTATTTTTATGATTTCCATAGATTACTCATCCATTGTAACAGGTCGGTTATATGTTGCAACAGATAACATACCTGGTGTAACAGATTAGTGGTCAGTCAAAACTATTATATTATTGTTATGCATCAATCAATTATAATCTATGTTATATTCCTATTAATTTAAGATAATATGACTCCCAAAATAAAAGAAATTGAATCAAGAACAAGTAAAGGAACAAGTGCAGTAGCTCGACAATATCCATCACTCTATGAGCTTGCTTTACAAGTGTTATCTCAATCAGGAGTAGAAGATAATGAACATGGAGGGGGGAGGAATCTTTCAAAAGAGATGATCCAAATGCTAATAGCCCTTCCGCCGAAGAGTTGGTCAAAACCTTCAGTATTGATCATTATCCTGTGAGAATATAGTGCAATGGTGCCACAGATTTAACAGGTGATCTCGTGGTTAAGTCAGTCATGGGAAAATTTGTTGATGCCTTCAGAAAAATACTTCGAGAACAAAAATTAGATTCTTATTATAGGGAAAGCTACTTTGGGCAATATCTTGATTTGTCGGAGGACAACAATGCTCATTTTCAGATAAAAATGGTATATGATCCTCTCAAGCATAGGTTTATGTATGAAAACAAAGATAAGATGGATGAGGTATGGATAAATCACTGTGGCATGCCTGTTCGTTTTGGTTGGAAGGAGTTTGTCATAGTTACCAGACTAAAATGTTATCCTCCGTTTCCTTCTTAATTTATACCTACTCTGACCCAAAAAAACACCACCACACATACCTAAAAAAGGCAAAGGTAAGTCGAGTGATCGTAATGACCTGGTGTCCATTATTGGTCCAAGCTTCAAAAACAAAAATCTGATAGAAGCGTTGAAAGGTAAAGGACTTTCAAAGAAGCACAAGCAATCATTGTGCTTAGTTTGGTTTGTATATAATATTCTTTGGGCGAGAGACATTAACAACAACATAAGCCTCGATTTAATAAATCTCTTCGAGCATCCTGAGGTATTTAATAGCTATTCTTGGGGTTATGAAATCTTTAAAATGATTGTCGAATATGTGTTGACTCCGTTAATGCCTTCCATGGGCCTTCATGGTAAATATTTCTTTTATCATGATATGATTCATTACTTTTTTATTCAGTAATGCTTTTGATTTATTGGTGTTAGGTTATAGGCTTGGGCATTTGAAGCCATTCTTTATTTGAGAGAACAAGTGAACTACCAAGAAGAATTTTCCTGTCTAAGAATCCTAAGATGGTTGTCAGCAAAACCCGATAAAAATGCAAAATTTCTTGATCTTTTCAATCCTCCCAAGGAAGCAGTAAGTCCAATTCTAATCAAGTTTTGTTTTAATTAATGATTTCATCATCATTCTTAATATATGTACCGATTTATTTTAGATTGTCCATCTATGGCTTGTTCCGACCAATCGAGAGTTGAAGATGTCATTTTTTCTTACTTTGCGGTCTGTTCAAACTTTATCGGACCCTAAGGTCATTGATGAAATAAAAATAGAATTGTTTGGAGCAACAGCCATCATAAAAAAAAAATTGGAAGGTGGGCTTATTGCTATTGATGATGGTAGTCTTATTGGTAGTGGTAGTGGTGTTGCTATTGGGGCTAATGATGCTCCTTTTACAGTTTTTGAAGCAAGCCATTATGATTATAATCATAAAAGTTGTACAATTTTTTCTCCAAATTTTTCCACATCTAGCGAATATTCTGCATGCAAATGTCAAGATTGCAAGGCGAAACATGATGAAATAATTAATGTTATTAATGCACTAACTGCTTCTATAAAGGAAATGACATCTAAGAGAGGTTTCATTACATCAAAGAGGATTTCATATCCATACACTCTACTAGAGATCAAGGTGTCAAAGAGGAGAATGAAAGACACTTCCAAGGCATCACCAAGCATTAAAAAAAGGCAAAATTGCAATGCCTCTCTCTTTGTTTTGCACCGATGTTCAGTGTCCAAGGGCCACAGGAGAGCAACATTAGCTGAAGAAGGTAAATGTAAATCATCTGTTCCAACAAACAAAGTCACATATCTATTTCAACAGATGATACATCTGCTGAAAATTATCAAATAGATATATACATCTGTTGTAACTTTTGTCTAACCTATTGCATTAGATTCGTTATCTATTTCAACAGATGAGTCTTATGTTGAAATAGATGGGTCATCTATTTGAAATTACCGTACTGCTCCGATTTACTGATTTGAAAGTGTCCCAATAGATAATCCATCTGATGAAACATAAGACTCATCTGTTGTAACAGATGGACAATCTGTTGTATATCTCTAATTAGCATTGACAATTCTAGCTTTCTAGGTGGATGTCACAGTAGAAGCTACTACTGAAGAGCATAATATCACAGTTGATAATCCATCAACTGCTTCCAAAGAAAAACAAAAGTGGAGCCTGTCAATTTGAGAGAACGAAAGAATTACCCATTTGAAGGGTTCAACATCTCAGACGAGGCTCTAAAAAAACTAACATAGTTGATCAATGACTATTCAGAATGGATTGCTGATGGGTTGTTAAAGCATCATGCCGGCAGGTACATAAATTAATTTTATAGATATTGGTTTATACAATTCTTGTTGTAAGAACATGACATTAACACATGTGAATCATCATGTAGAAAATAAAATGACGGGCGCTTCAAAGTGAACGAATTGAGTCTTGGTTTTGATATGTTCAACTTTATTGTTGCACATCCTGGAATGAAGAATTGGTTCTATTTGATGTCACATCTTTAAACTTGTTGGAATGATGAGTTTTAAATACCATACATATTACTATTAATTAATAATTTATTTAATTGCATCTGCGTATTAATTTTTTTGTCATGTAATCAGAAATATTTGATAATATGTGTAGCACATCGATGTCATTTTTTACTACCTCCAAAAGAAGGACAATTTGCAAACACAAGAACAATACAGATATATGACAGGCAATTATTTGTACAAAGTTTGTAATAATAATCTCTATGATAGGTATTGTCAACACTAGCCAAAAGTTTTCCAAAATGAGGAATGCTTAATCAACATCATCAAAGGTTTTAGCATTCCAGCTGGCTTACCTTAGGATTTGGTCGACGAAGTGTACATCCCAATCAATTGTGGTAATGAATTCTATTGGGTGTTGGCTATCGTCATTGTAAAAGAGAGGCGCATCCGAGTTTATGAATCGATGTCGCGAAGGAGATGTTCTGGGCCATCGTCTGAGATACAAAATCTAGCCAAAATATTGCCTACTTATCTTGATATGAGTGGCTTTTTGGACTAAAAGATTTGTACTAATTGGTCGATGATTGAAGCATACCGAGATAAAATGGCTAATCCATTTGATGTACAATATATTGAAGGGATTGCTCAACAAACCATTAGTAGCCTATAAGTGTAACTATCATGATTTAGTTTCATTTCACAAATTTCACAACGCTTGCGTGAACTAGAAGATATGGATTATCTATTTTTTATAACGCAGGGATTGTGGTCCTTTGGTTGAAACCTACGCTGAGTATTTGAGCGATGGATTATAAGTACCAAATGATGGACTTGATGACGGATTACTCCGCAAAAGATATATTGCTCTTTTATGGAAATATGGAGAAGTGAAAGCTCAGAAGGCGTACGCAAGTGACACTAAAGATCCACGATGACCAAAGCCGAATTCCATAGCACCGGATAAAGAATAGCTTGTCCATATTGATTAGATCTTTATAGATTGAGTCTGTCAATTTAATAACCTATCCTCCTTAGTTTAACTTGTTAATTTATTTGTAGAGTAGATCGTTTGTACCCATAATAATTTTTTTTACATTTCATTTATTTGTTGAGTTATTTTATGTAATTTTCGAAGGCTTCAATTTATTTTATGCTGTCTATGAATATAATTTAATCCTTAGTTTAGAACAGGTTAATTGAAATGGAGTACTAGATTCAAATATCGCAACAGATAATACATCTGCTGCAACAGACGACATATTTTATCAAATAGATTTTTACATATGTTGCAACATGAGATGCAACACGTAGGTCAGCTGTTGGAAATTATATAACAGGTCTTCCTATTTTTTAATTTTCTCTGACAGATTACCAATCAGTTGCATCAGATAGATTATATGTTGCAATAGATCATATATCTATTACGACAGACAGACTGGGAACATCTATATAACACAGCAGATGACCAACCTATTTCAATAGATAATCAATCTGTCACAACAGGTACTATATTTGTTAGGATAGATATAAAGCTGTTGCATTATAAAAGGTCGACTTGGCCAGACATAAAAATTATTGCCACTACATGTAAAGTGAATTGGCTTGAAATGAAAAATTATTATCGTGTTCGTCTCCGTCTTTGTGCATATTCTTATTTATGCACGGTCTCTAACCATTTAGTTAGTACCCCATATACCCAGACCCATTGTATCTTTCCTACGATGGCATCGCACACACCGGTCATCTGTGTGCTGGTCAGTAAACACTCGATGTATGCAAGTGAGTATGGTCCACACACTACGTCGGTTGTATTTTTTGGGAGCTGGTTGATCTTATTTCGACCTTCAAAATCCCATGATTCCTTCGTCAAGACATCAGCCAGCAAATGATCCATCAGCTTACTCTGCGTTAACAACTTGGGCAACAACTTCAAGAGTGGCTGCATGTAGGTTATAAATGTCTTTTCATTGAAAACAGGTAAGTTCCATACATAAACCTTCATATTTCCCTAGTAGAGTAGTATCTCAACAGTGAGAAAATGTGTGACATCCACGTTCATGGCTGTAAGGATTCTCTTTTCCTTGGTCCAGTTCTTGTCGTGTGGATATGGAATCTTCCCTCTAACATATTTAATCACTTCATCATCCCATTGGAATGTAGAAACTAACTCATCAAATTTCAGCCACCGGTACCGGCTAGTTCATGGAGAAAAACATACCTATCCTTGAAATTATTGTAGAAGTTGAGGTCCATTATCCTATCGGCAGCATCATAAGCATCCAGGTATGCTAATTGCCTGTCCCTCATGAGGCAGAGAATTTCATCAACATACTGTGATATAAGAAGACAATTTTTAAATAGGTTAGTAATTGTAAAGAATAAAAACACAGTGGAAAAAATCCGATGCAGAGAGTTCTTTGAATCAGTTCATAGATTACCCAGCCAACGCAACTTATGTAACAGATGTGCATTATGTTGCAACAGAATACCAAGTTGTTGCAACAGATTACATATCTGTTGTGTAGATTCTTCTTCATAGAGTAGATTGGAAGGCTAGGTTAGTGAAATTAAAATTGCATAGTCCTCGTACCACACGCGCATATTTTTCATATTCGTTAAGTCTTTGGCGGCAAATGAATGCATGGTGTATTCTTTTTGAACCTTCGTCTTAATGATAAGACTCCTTAATATATTTTTTGCTGCTCTTTATTGCAGTCAACCACCTAAGGATCCTTGGATGAGAAATCTTATCCAGGTAATCCTTGAACTGGTTTCAGAGGGGAGGAATGACTTCACATTTCCAAGCCTTAAAAATGTAAACAGGAAGCAAGCAAAAAAAAGTCATAATAACTATATTCAATATAAATTAATGAATGAGTAAAAATAGTGATAAATTTTACCCTGAAAGCCCAAGGAAAGCCATATAATATGGTCGCCTTTGGCTTTAGCTTTTTTAGTAAATATTCGATAGTCAAGTCGTAGTTCTCATAACTGTGGGGATAATCATTGAATTTCCCAAAATCATCAGCAAGTGCCAACAAATCATCTTCTATGACTTTTCTGACGTCTCTTGCCAATAAAACGGAATTGACAAACTAAACTAAGCACAATTTTTCCCTGTAGTGCTTTGGTATGTATTTATTCTCAAGATCCGCCATCAAATCCTCCCCTCTGTAGCTAGGTTCAATAATGCCCAACAACCCATCTTTTTTTACATTGCATTTGTTGACCCTTTGTGGGGTGTTTCCTTGATGAGAGGTTCGTATGTACGACCGCATCTCAAGCCCATCACTATGGCAAACTCTTTCAATTCAAAACAAACCAGCATGCCACAGTAGTTGATCCAGACTTCATAAATATTTTTTCCGCTCTCCTTCAAACCTTCATCATCCCCTACATACTTGATCCTGCACTTGAGAAGGCTATATACCATGATCATTAGGAAATGAAGAGGGCGGGCCTCAGACAGCTCAAGAAAGTATGCAAAGCAGCTCTTCTTAAAAAGTTCATCTATGTTTTCCTTCTTCATAATACTCCTAAGTTCGTTAAAAGGTTTCCCCAACTGACATTTAAGTACAACATCATGAAATACTGTGTTAGGGCTATTCATCGGCATCACAACTCAAAACCCATCGATACTAATAGTTTTGACAACATCATATTGCTATTTCAATATTATTTCACACCCCATTGGTGAGAAGGATTATCACTTTCCACACTTCATTTTGCCCTGATTGAGATTGTTCTAGAAGTTTTTCCGAATCTATCTGTACTCTAGCCTTTTTTGTTGGGTGGTCAGAAGTTGATCCACTTTTAGTTTCTTTTCTTTTGGGAGGCATCTTTTAACTACAAACAATAGAAAAATGCAAAATACATTGCATTTGATGTCTGCATAATTTTTTTTAAAAAGGTAAGACAAATTTCAATAAATTATTCTACGCCACATTACAAAAAAATACTCCAACGGATAACCCATCAATTGAAAAGAGGGAGAATCTATTTGAAGACCTATTTAATGTCTCCCAACAGATATTTGACCAATTGCAACAGATGGACAAATTTCAATAAATTATTCTATGCCACATTACAAAAAAAATACTCCAACAGATAACCCATTAGTTGGAACAGATGGGGAATCTGTTTGAAGACCTATTTAATATCTCCCAACAGATCTTCTACTCATTGCAACAGATGGACCACCACCACCACAACCAATACCCCCACTAATGCAACCAAGAGCACCACCAATGCCACTAATACCAACACCAAGACCACCGAACCACCACCAAAAAACATAAATACCAACACCACCAACAACAGCCACCAACAACAACACAAACACCATCCAACAATACCACGATAGTCAACATAACACTGAGAGAAAAACTAGGGTTTTCTCGGGTGCTTCCTACTTTTTTGCATCAAAACTCAAAATTGTTAACCTTTTCTCGAAGATAATACAACTAAAAGTCTTTTTTTTCATCATTGATTAAAAAGCCCTATTTTTTAGTATAAAGAGCAAATGTAGAAATCTTCTCAAACTCTGTTACCTATGAAAACAGACAAAAAGATGGATACAAGCGGGAATAAAGTCAAAAATAACAACTATATGTGGTTGTAAATGGGAAGAAAATCAACTTGTTTTAAAGGTTGAGGAATATATTGAGTATTTACTGTTTGTATTATTGAGAGTGGGAGAGAAAGAAGAGCGAGAACTTCAGATTTGAAAAGAAAAGTTTTTCACGCAAATGGAAGATTTGTATGGGTTGATTTGTAATTTTGGAAAAGAATGACAAGTTTTGAAATTGTTAATTTGGTCTGAATTGATCTTAATTAATTTTAAAAAATTTAAAAGATATAATTTTTAAATATTGAGTTGATGAGAACTCATTTCAACTTGGAGTCATCAATCGATGACTCGAGTCGAGATGAACGCAATACCAACTCCATGCAATTGCAAAGACTTAATTGGATTTGTAGTTGACCCTGTGAGCTTATTCACTCATCCCTAGTTCCACCTAAATCAAATTAGGTACTATCACTATCTTAACATAAAGTTGATGAGAACTCATTTCAACTTAAAGTGATCGATCGATGACTCAGGTCGGGATGAACGTAATACCAATACCATACAATTGTAAAGACTCAATTGGATTTATGGTTGACCCTGTGAGCTCATTCATTCATTCGTAGTTCCACCTAAATCAATTTAGGTACTATCACTATCATAACTTTGAGTTGCTGAGAACTTATTTAAACTCGGAGTGATCGATCAATGACTCGGGTTGGGATGAACGCAATACCAATACCATAAATTTAGGTAATGAAATTTGTTGGAACAAGAGACTGAGCTGTTGGAAATTTCTAATAGATATTCATATCTTTTGCAATAGATGACATATCTGATTTAATTATCAAATGGACATTTGCATCTGTCGTCAAATATGACTGAGTTGTTGGGATATTTAAATAGATATTAATATCTATTGTAAAAGTTGATATATCTGATTTAATTATCAAATGTAAAGGGATTTTTAAATAGATATTTGTATTTGTTATAACAGATGACTGTGCTGTTGGGATTTTTAAACAGATATTTATATCTGTTGCAACAGATGACATATCTATTTGAAAATATTCTTTTTTCAATTTTAAAACAAGCTTCTATTCGAGTAGATAAAGTAGTAAGTACTAGAAAATGTGGTAAAAATGAAGAGTTTCTTTTTCTTGGATAACTCAAAAAGGTGTTCATTAATTATTCTTATCTTGTCTTTTCAATGTCACTAGTATTCCTCGTGCCCCTCAAATTATTAATCAATATTAATTATATTAATTAATGAATATTGAAACCCATTTCTATGTACATGATACATCTAGAATTATCTTACCTCTCTTCAGCTTCAGTCCTAAATTTATTTTATTCATCTCTCATCTTTTTCTTTCTCTCCTCTTTAGTTAGGGTTATCACAACCTTTTTTATTCCTCTCTTTTCTCTTCTCCTTCTCATAAAGATCCTTTCAGATCTAAACCGATCAATATCTTTCCTCGACTAAAATTGTAATTTTGATTCCCTTTTAACTTTAAGGTATGGTTTACTATTGCTCTTTCATTCTCGTCTTCTTCTTTGCAAGTTATTTACATCTATTTTTTTATTTAATTACCATTTACCCATATCATATTTATTTAAAAAATTTGAAGAAACTTTTAAGTTTTGAATAAACGAACCGAGAATTTTTATTACAATATGCAAAAAAAGTATTTTGTTTGGAGAAGTTTAAAAGTCTTGTTGGCAGTATCATTTGTTTATATGTATTTGATTTGTTTCTTTGTTGTTTATGTTGTTATTGATGTTGTTGGTGGGGTTGGCATTGTTGGAAGTTGTGGTGTGGTGTTGTTGATGGTGTTGGAATAAAGGATGTTGCTTCTTTGTTGTTGATGATGTTGTTGATGGTGTTGGAAAAAATATTGTTGTTTCTTTGTTGTTTCTGTTTTTTATTTTGTTGTTTCATTTCTTTATAGTGTATACTTCTATTGATGTTGGAACAAATCAAACCACCAGCAAGGCTGGTTTGATGTATTCCAACAGACTCCACATCTATTGCAACAAACTCCACATCTGTTATAATAGAATCTACATTTGTTGCAACAGACTCCACATCTGTTATAAAAGAATCCACATCTGTTGTAACAGACTTCACATTTGATACAACATACTCCACATGTAATGCAACAGACTCTACATCTGAGGCAACAGACCCCACATCTGTTGAACAATAAATAGTGTTCTTTTTGTAACATCAATTTTTTCTCTTCTTTGTAAATATAAGGAACTGACAGTTGATCAAATTTTTTCGGACCATCACAAGAGGCTGTAGTAAGAATGGGTTCGGAGGAATAAGTTGCATGCAGATGGAACCACTTCATATATGGGAGGTATGTATTACTGATAATATTATCAAGGAAACACACATAGAGTACAATGATTTTGTGAATGTTGTTTTTACTGATATGTCATAGATCATTCAAATAAGATAACTGCAATTTTACAGTTAATTTTGGTAGGTCCAAACTGATAAGGCTGAGGGACCATGAATATGGTTATGATACCCTGTTAAGATTTAATGTCAATTGTTATTCATGTTTATTTGTCAAGCATTGTGAAGGGATCTAGTATGGCGTCATTGCATAGAACCAATAGCGATTGGACTAACTTTAAGTGTGCATTGGACCCTTAGAAGGACTTTGAAGCCTAGCACTACATCTAACAAGAATGAAAAAACAATAGATTTATTATCCTAGCCTAAATTTATATGGTTGGGTTGCTCGGGGTGATGATCATGTGACAGAAGGTGCGGTAGGAGAATGCCTTCAAGGAAAAATAGGTGGTTAAAGAAAGACTATGTCATATGAGAGCTAATTGAAGAAGAGACATAGGGTAGAAAGTGTAAATTCTAATGAATCTAGCCGATGGAATTATCTTAAAACACGAGAAATCTGAATCAAGTGCAAATATGAAAGTGTATCTGATAATGTAATTTCGTTTGTTGTCTCTCTAAAAGAAAAATATTACAGATGGACACTTTGATAGGTAGCTACGACTAGGTAGCATGGTAGGGATTATCACCTAGATAAAAAATAGGAGAAGACCAAGAAAGCCGCCTTAAGGGAATCGAGGGTTAAAATGATGTACATTAAGTCTAAAAATCTTACGGCAACAGCAACTACAATTAAAGTAAGGAATCTAAGCGAAGGCGATAATTTCTTAATTTTAAATTCCATCTCATGTCTTCTTGTTTGTGGTTTTGATTAGGTCTACTGCTGTTGACCTGACCGGAACCACAAACGAGATTGAAAGGCAAATTGAGTATCATTACTTCCTTAGCAATATGATTATACTAGATTGTGTTTTATTGCCTTAGCATGCTTTCAAAATTCCTTAGAGAAGATCAGACGCATGCTGTAGTATGTGAATCCCGATAATTTTCAAGCTTGCTACTCCAGCTTGCTTATTATGGATTCAAGCTGATTGTTGCCGTCTTTGAAGTTGGTCAAGAGTTCCTGATCTAGCGTGAGCTCGATCAAGAACACTACCTTCAAAGTTGTGGCATTGAAGAAGTCCTTCAGAACACTTTCTTCAGAAGCCTTAAAGAATACATGGAGGGTCGTTGTGTTTTTTTAGGTCAAAATGTGTTGATGCACACTCAAGATGTGGTCCCAACAGTTGAACAACACACTTTTATCGAGCGTTGCTTAATATATCTTGCTCAACCAATTTGATAAATTAATAAGCAAAGGAGTTACGTAGCGTGTGATCTAAATCGACTCTACCAAGCCTATCAAATGTTACATAACTCCAGGCTCATTACCCTATCAAAAAGAATTAACCGAGTTAGTGCACGAATCAAATGATCTCAATCTCTCAGCCTTTTTGTTGATCGCTCTTCTCTTGAAATTGCATAGCAGATATCTTATCATCTATATTGGAGAAGAGTGATCAGCAAAAAGGCTTAGATATTAAGCTCATTTGATTCGTGTACTAACTCGGTTAAATTTTTTTGATAGGGTAATGAGCCGGGAGTTACGTAACGTTTGATAGGCTTGGTAGAGTCGGTTTAGATCACACGCTATGTAACTCCTTTGCTTATTAATTTATCAAATTGGTTGAGCAAGATGCATTGAGTAACGCTTGATAAAAGTGTGTTGTTAAACTTTTAGGACCACATCTTGAGTGTGCATCAACATATTTTGACCTAAAAACAAACACAACGACCCTCCATGTATCATTTAATGCTTATAAAGAAAGTGTTCTGAAGGACTTCTTCAATACCACAACTTTGAAGGTACAACAACAACAACAACAAACCCAGTGTATTCCCACTTTGTGGGGTCTGGGGGGGGTAAGATGTACGCAGTCCATACCTCTACCTCTGATGAAGTAGAAAGGCTGTTTCCGAAAGACCCCCGGCTCAAGTTACGAGATATCAAACAAACACATAGTACAGCACAGAAGCAGATGACATAACATAGATACTGCAGCCATAAGGAATATAAAACAGAGTAAAGCAGGAATGCAGGAATATAAAGCAGAGGAAAGCACACAGATTCGTAACAAACATAGAACACGGAACACGGAACAGAACATTGAATACGGAATCATACCAGGAATACACCCCCACCAATTACCTCCCTACATTAGCGACCCGAACAGGCCCTAATCCTCTGCCGTAATTCGCGTCTTCCAGACCTTCCTATCTAGGGTCATGTCCTCAATTAGTGTTCCTAATTGAGCTCACGAGAGATCAGGAACTCTTGACCAACTTCTAAGATGGTAATGACCAGCTTGAATATAGAATAAGCAATCTGGAGCAGCAAGCTTGAAAATTATCGAGATTCATATACTACAGCAAGCATCTGATCTTCTCAAAGGAATGTTGAAATCATGCTAAGAAAAGAAAACTCAATTTGTTATAACCATATTGCTAAGGAAGTAATGATACTCAATTTTCTTTTCAATCTCGTTTGTGGTTCCGATCAGGTCAACAACAGTGGACCTAATCAAAACTACAAACAAGAAGGCATGAGATGGAATTTAAAATTTAGAAATTGCCGCCTTCCCTTAGATTCCTTACTTTAACTGTAGTTGTTGTTGGCGTAAGTTTTTTAGACTTAATGTACATCATTTCAACCCTTGATTCCCTTAAGGCGTCTTTCTTGGTCTTCTCCTATTTTCTATCTAGGTGATAATCCCGACCATGCTACCTAGTCGAAGCTACCTAGAAAAGTGTCCATCTGTATTATTTTTCTTTTAGAGAGACAACAGACGAAATTACATTATCGGATACACTTTCATATTTGCACTTGATTCAGATTTCTCATGTTTTAAGATAATTTCCATTGGCCAAATTCGCTAGAAGTTACACTTTCTACCCTAAGTCTCTTCTTCAATTAGCTCTCAGATGATATAGTCTTTCTTCAACCACCCATTTTCCCTCGAAGGCATTCTCCTATCTCACTTTTTGGCGTATGATCATCACCCCGAGCATTTCAACCATATAAATTTAGGCTAGAGCAATAACTATATTGGTTTTTTGTTCTTATTTGATATAGTGTGAGATTTCAAAGGTATTCTCAGAGTCCAATGCACACTTAAATTTAAGTCCAATCGCTATTGGTTCTCTACAATGACGCCAAATATTGATCCCTTCTTAAAACTTAACACGCATAAACACGAGCAATAACCATCAGTAATTCGTAACAGGGTAGTTGTACCATCTTCATAAGGCCCTCAGCCTTATCAATTTGAACGCATCAAACTTGACGGTACAATGCATGATTTTGTTTGAATGATCAGTGCCTAATCAGTTAAAAACTGCATTCACATAAACATTGTACTTTTTGTGTGTTGTCCCAGTGACATTATCAGTAATACTTACTTAACTCCCACACATATGATAGTGGATCCATCTAAACGCACCTTATTCTTTCTAGCCCATCTATGGCTTAAACTGAATAAACAGATGACTAGCAAATTGCAACAAATGCCACACATATTGGAAAAGTAAACTGATATTCATCTGTAGCACCAGATTGTCAATATGTTGTAAGTTATCTGACAGATGGAATATATTTCACAACAAATTAACCATCTTTTAGATTTATTTTAAAGAATTTTTCTTTTCTTTCTAAAATACAATAAAAAGTTGTATTTTGATCCTTTTTTTAATTTACATATTCAAAAATTCACCAGTTTTATTTAATTACAGGATATGAATAGTCATTGCTTTTTGTTTGAAGTTCCCTCTGGCCTCATTTCCATACTCTCACTTGTTCATTCTACTACACTTACAATACAAATATGGATGATCCAGATTCGTATAAAAAGATTCATATCTAGTCCTTGCGGGAACTTCAAAGGCAGCTTGATGAACTCCAGCGGGATTTGACCGACTTCAGAGCAAGGCTGCGGAGGGCCCTGCTGCTGCCGGATGAAAAATATTCGATTGACAATAATAATAATAATAATAGTAATGATAATAATAATAATAATAATAATTATTATTATTATTATAATTAGGTTATGTTTTTTTTCTTTTAGTATGTGTATGTATTTTATTTTTCTCCTTTTGTATATCGGATCGACCCAAGGGATTCAAAAATATATATCGGCGGAGGTTAATCTGATGCGACAGATCGATCATATGTTGCAACATGCGGTTATTAATAAAAAAGGGTTATTTTTATTGAGAGGGGGGAAAAGACGTGAATTTCTGATTATTTAATATAAAAATGGTTCGCAAATAAATACGTTATAAGAAAATAAATAATAAAAACAATTTATAACCGTAGTAAAAGAAAGGTTATTTAATTTTAATAACTGATCATGACTTTTTGTCAAAAACACATAGATTCAACAATGTTGCTGATGCATCAAATTACTCATCTGTTGCGATTGATGTATCAGTTGTTAAAAAAGATTAAAAAACTATTAAAACAAATGGTCTATTTGTTGCAACAGATGAAATATTTGTTGCAATTGATGGTTTACCTGATGCAACAATATACAATCTATTGCCAAAACTCAATAAAAATGGTTATTAATTAAAAAAACAGTTATTGAAAAGGTTTTCTTTAATTTATATAGTAAAAAAGTTAGCAAATTTTGATTAATGATATGATGATAAATATTTTTTTAAACAGAATAGATACATGTTGCAACAGATATATTATCTGATGCAACAGGTTCTCTCTATTGTTGTAATAGATGATATATCTATTATGTGTTGCCTGATGCGACAGTTATAGAATCTATTGTCTCAACTCAATAAAAACGGTTCTTGGAAAGAACTAATTAATAATAATAATCTGAAAAGTCATGACTCATCACAATATTTCTTAATTTAATTAGGTCATGACTTTTCATAGTAATAAAAAATATAATTAATAAATAGAGGTGAACAGTTTGATTATATGTTGTAACAGATAGGTTATCTGATGCAACAGGTTTTATATTTGTTGCAATAGATGATATATCTGTTGTCACAGATGAATTATCTGATGCAACAAATATATAATCTATTGTCACAACTCAATAAAAATGGTTCTTGAAAAGAACCAATTAATAATAATAATATGAAAAGTCATGACTTATCACAATATTTATTTTCTTAATTTAATCATATATGTAATTAATGAATGAAGGTGAACAGTCCTGCCTTTTTGCCTCTCATTCAAATTCAATCCTCTATAAATAGGTCCCTCCTTACTCAATCGTTCATTCAACTACACTCTATTTATTTATTGCATTTCATCTTTCATATTACAGCTATACTTCCACCACTCTCTTCCTTGCCTAAGGTAAGTTTCTAAGTTTTTTCCTTACCAATTTGTAGTATACATTGTATTACATTCGGTTATTCTTAAGATCTTTACTTTTGATTTTAAGTTTTTTATCAATTCACATGTGTTCTAGATTATGGCTGACCCAGTGTGGGATATTATTTGTCTGCAACACGCCGTGAATGAACTTCAAAATCAAGTTTGTGACCTACAATAGAAACTGGGAGGAGTTAGAGCAAGAATACTCTGCGAGATAGGCAGGCTGAGGAGGGCCTTGCTACTTTCGGTTGAAGATTGGCCGACTGGCAATAATAATAATAATAATAATAATAATAATAATAATAATAATAATAATAATAATAATAATTAGATTATTATTTTTCTTTAGTCTATTATATGTATTTTTATTTATTTTTGTTTAATAAAAAAATTATGTTTGATCTTTGATGTTTTAATTCATATTTAATTTTCATTCTATCTATTATCTTCTCAACAAACATGTCAACGATTGGACATAAAAAGGAATAATTTAGAATCCAGTAGCAATTGCAAGATCTATCTGTTCGATTGTGACACAGGGGCTGATGTGTTGTTCAAAATAGATTACTCATATATTGCAACAAATAAGAAATCTGATGCAACAGATAAATAGTTTGTTTCAATAGATGACTAGTTTATTTCTCGGCTTTAACGTTTTAATTCGTACTCCCTTCGTCTCAAATTACCCGTCCCAAATTGAGATGCCACATTGACTAAGAAAAATAATTAATAATATGTCTAGTTTACCATAACTCACTTATCAGTTGGTGGAAAAGAAGACATGTTTGAAATAACCATTATTTTCTATTCAATCGGTATTTCATATGATAAAAAAGCTTTTAACGTGGGTCAGCGTATAGTCCTCCAATTAAATGATGTTTCCATTTTAATTTGAAAAAAGAGTGATTAATGCAAAGGAAAAAATATGGATTTTTTTTTATTCTTTTCTTGATTAATGAAAAAGACAAGTAAAATGAGAAATCAAATTAGGAAATTTGGGATGGATAATTGGATGTAAGGAATAATTTTGAATCCAGTAGCAATAGCAAGAGTTGAAACATATTGATTATCTATTGGTTTTGTGGCAGGGACTGATTTGTATTGTTCCAAACAGATTAGTCATCCGTTTCAATAGATAACAACAGATAAACAGTCTGATGTAATAGATAATAAGTCTGATGCAACAGATAAATAGTCTGATGCAACAGATTACTCATCTGATGCACCAGATGATTGATTTGTTTAAATTGTGGGCACTTATGTTGGATTCACGATTGGGGTTCTATCCATTGTTAGAAAAATAGCAGTGTACCCAGATGACAAATACGAATAAAAATCATAATTTTACTTACCAAAGTCACCTTTGAAGTAATGTCAAAGTGAAAAGTGATGTAGGAAATAAAATTTGACCGAAGAAATTGGTAAGAGCAGTAGCGTTGTACCACCACCAACAACAACAACAACAAAAAAATGGTCGACAAGAAGAGGATGAAGATGATAAAGAAGTAGAAGATGATGATAATGAAGCAGAAAATGATGAATAAAACAGCAGAAATAATGAACAACAAAAATCGTTAAGAGAGAGAAAACAACAATGGATGAGAAGAGAGAGAAAGGTGCCTTTTTTTCCTCCGTTTCTCATTATATTAGGTAAACATTGGGATCAAAGTATAAATTTAAAAACTTATGGGTTATTTTCAAACTTTCCCAACTTTCTTAATTCATAATAAAGTAATTGTCACCTCCACTCAATAATTAAGAATTGTGTCACCTACACCTCACTTTAAAAGTCTTTTGTAACCTATAGTCCAAAGCCCCTTGTTTCTTCCTTATTATTATATATAGAATGATTTAACTTAATAAAAATCAACCAAATTAATTATACAGAAAGATAAAATCAATTAACAAAATATTTAGAGTTTAAAAGATAAAAAAAATTAAAAAAAAAAGATAAATGATCTTCTTGTACATTAACTAATTGGGGTTTATGACTATGAAAGGCTTGAGAGTTAGGGACATTACCAATATTTAAGATTAGAATTTATATAATTGAATGCATGAATTAAGGACATGATTTTGTAAATAAACTAATTGAAAGACATGAGAAAAAATGTCAAAAAAGAAGAAACAAGAAAAGTGGGAATGAAGGCCATATATATATATATATATATATATATATATATATATATATATAGTGTTGCATGTGAATTTTAATTGATCGTCATCAAAACATTACTTTTAATATAATACAAAATAAAATTTTAAATTGTATTATTTAGAAATCCTATCTAATTAAACTGAAGCTAACATAGAGAAAATCGACAATAAGAAAATATATCAATTAGTAAGGAAAGCAATGATAACATCAAGAGAAATAATGCACGAAATAATGTGGTAACTGAAACACAATATACATTAGATGGTTATAAACATCAAAAGCAAAAAAATACATATATGATGCTAAAACGACGACAAACACTATGCTCTCAAACTCCCACCAAACCTAAACCTACAAAAAAATAAGTTAAAGTCTAACTACCTACTAACCTTCCACCTAATATATTGCTTTCAGACACTCCTATCTAATGCACCTATATAAAAAAGAATCACAAACGTCTAAAACAAATTGGAACTAAATTGCACATAAACACTATAACATTACAAAAATCATGATTCGTAAATAAAAAAGAATTTAATATTTTACCCTAATCTGTGACCCTCATACCCTTCTATCTAATGCATCTGCATAAAAAAGAATCACAAATTTCTGAAAACAAATATAATACAACATGCAACAATATTAGAACTAAATTGCACATAAAAGCTACGACATTACAAAAAAACATGATTCATAAATCAAAAAGAATTTAACCTTCTACCCTAATCTGCAATTCTCATACCCTTTTATCTAATGCCCATGTATAAAAGAATCATAAATTTGTTAAAACAAATATACCGCAAGCATGCAACAATATTACAACTAATTGCACAAAAAAGCTACACATTACAGAAAAACATAATACATAAATCAAAAAGAATTTAACATTCTATCCTAATACGCGACCTCTATATTGATGTGGTTAGGATAATAAAATTAATTCTCGATTAAGCAACGAAAGGGAAAAAATAGACAAATCTTTGATTTTTGGCTACTTCATTCAGCAACAGCATGCTTATTTCGTCCAATATTTGAATCAAAAATTTTCAACTGAAAGAGAAACTCGAAATTATCAAAAGAGAGAATTCATTATCAATTATTGATTATTTATTCTTCATATATAACCTTTAAAGTTATGAACTAAAAGAAATAGATAAAGGCAAGAAAATGATTATAATGAAAGCAAGAACACCACTTGAATCATCAAAATTTAAATAAGAGGAAAAAATAAAATATAAGAATATGTATTTCTCATAAGTTTTAATCCAAAATATGACTTAAATAGAATTGTAAAAACTTTATTTTATATGAAGCAAAAAATTAAATATCTCCTTAAATAACCAAAATCTACTAATATATGTTATTAAATTCTAAAAATAAATAAAATTTAATTTGATTTATTAAGTTTTCCTTTTTAAATCATATAATGTTAAAAACTAGTATTAAGTTTTCCTTCTACTCTTTTTTTGCATGCACAAGAAACATCTTCTGTTACATAATTCTACCTTTTATATATTTAAGACTTATTTTAGGAGCACTTAATTTTTTTTTTACATACTTTAAAAGTCCTTAATTTAAGTAAATAATAAATTAAATAAAATAGTGAAAAGATTATTTTGACTAGTACAAAGTCTTTTAATAAAGGGCAAAAAGTTCAAACAATATTTCTACGACCCTCCATACTTTTAATATATTGTATATGTATATGTATATAAATAGATAGATATAGATAGTAGATAAATTTGTAAGTGATCATAATAAGATCTTTTTCACCGAAAACTCATTATATTACTTGCAATTTTATTCAAATGAAGTTGTTTTCAAAAATAGTCGTCGATAAATTATTTTCTAGAAACATTTTAAAGACATCCCCCTCACATACACAAAAACAAAGAGAAACATTTTTCAGGACTTTTTTAAACCCCAAAAGTCATTAAACTATTTTTCGATGAGAAGAGTTACCCAATGTGTTGGTGGTAGTCAACAGATATACAATGAAATAAGTGAGGTGTGTGCATAAGCTCATCCGCACCGTCTTCATCCAAAAAGGAAAAAAAATTGAATCAGTAACTCTATGTACCAAAAATTATACGCGGTTGGAGAAAGATCATAAAAATTTTTAGGAGAAATAAACTGACCGGTGTTACGAACATCTTGCACCAAAAATTACCAATATCAAATAAACAAGAAGCTTCATCCTGCACAAGACCAACGACAAGATAACACAATTATTACTAAACACGCCTGCAACAACAAAGCAAGACTCTTCATCCTCCATAACTTAAAATTTATACTACAAGATAACATGATTAAATGAGGCAGACCAATAAACACCTTCAATTAGAAAACGATAACAACAAATTCTAAAACATAGAACAAATAACTTACGTGGAAAAAAGGATCCAAACTTTGCTGGTTTTGCATGATCTAATACATATGCACCCAAAAGAAGAAAAGAAGTGGGAATTAATTCGATTACACACCATATAAATATTAAACTCAATCAGACTGCGTAGTCATAATTCTTTTAACAAAAGAGTCAGCTAAGACATCATTATGTAAAAGCTTCAAGAAGAATATTTACAACAATAAAGAAAAGGATCCCAGAAATAATTTAATGATGGGATCTATCATTTACGTCCTTATAAATCTAACTTGAAGTTTCTTCCACATCTCCAACGCTAATTTAACTCGCCGAAACTTTTTTCTGAGGCGGCAAGTTGAAAAAGACGTGAAACCATTCCTTTTATCGATATAATAACTTTTCAACCTAAGTGAATCCTATTTTATTTCAAATAAAAATTTATAAAAGTATCCCATCATTAATTTCTTTCCATAAATTTTTAAGAGTCATTAATTTAATTAAATAATAATTTTGAGGAAAATGAGTAAAGAGACAATTTTATCTATTGTGAAGTTTTGTAATAAAGGGAAAAATATTCAAACTACTTTTATAAGGGTCTTCACACTTTTAGTATATTATAGAAGATTATAGATATTGAGTTTTGAGTGAGTTCACTCTCTCATAAATAAATCCATACCATACTAACTTTCATGATTCTTATTTAGTTTTTAAAAGTTTTTCTTAACTTGGCAACCGTTGGGAAGGGATATATTAAATATTATCACCCATATTATTTTTAAGAATTAAATTTTTCATTGCTTTGATATTTTTTTAATAAGTTATACTCGAATAGATAAAAAATTATGTTTATAAATGTTGTAGTGGAGTGATAGACACTTTTTCATCCTTAATCAAAAGTCTCACATTTGAGCTTTAAGTTTATCTTTATTAGTTACCCCCTAATATTTCTTCCATGAATGCTACCTTTAACGAGAAAATTGAAGGGAAGGTGTCAATTAAATCTTGAATGAAGGGTTGGTGACACTGACCAACTTAAAGGATCAGACATAATTAGGAAATTTGATTAAGTTAATTGTGGATTTGATTAATATTTTCAAAACTTTCTAATATTTTTAAAAATACAAATCAACCCACACCCCTCTTCAATCCAAATCAACAGTCTCCCCTCTCTCTCTCTCGATATTTTCTCACAACCAATAGTTTTGCAAATTTTTTCTTTCAATCCACGATGACTTCAACCTCCGGCAATAAATAGTTGGGCTTCGAGTTTATTTTCGACTGCAACCGTCTATCGATGTGACAGTCTTGCTCTCCGACCACAACAGCTTCGAATTCTTCATCATCCCTTTTCTTCTTTCACGGATAAAAATTATGGCCTTTTTAGTTTTGAAGAAAATGAGGAACTTAAGCCAAAGTATTTCTTCTCTTCTCTTTTCGGAGTGAATTATAATTTTTTATTGTTTGTTGCATTTTCTTGAAGTTTAATTTTTGTTGTTTGTGTTTATACAAACAAAACAACGATTTTGGTGTTTTTCGTATTATGCCTGTTTTTTGGTTAATTTGTTCTTGTTCTTGATAAAAATGGTGATATTGTTGTTGTTCTATTGAACAAAATCATGTTGCTATTTTTTTGTAATAGATTAACCATCTGATGCAATAGATAACCATCTGATGCAACAGATTAACCATCTAATGTCGTAGATTAACCATCTAATGCAATAGATTAACCATCTTATGCAACAGGTTTAACATAAGATGCAACAGATTAACCATCTGATGCAATAGAGAAAAATCATATTAAAATTTTGATGCAACAGATTAACCATCTGATGCAATAGAAGATCCATCGAATTAAAAATCTAATGTAATAGATAAACCATATGATGCAATAGTTTAACCATTAGCTGCAATAGACTAACCATATGTTGTAATAAATTAACCATCTGATGCAACAGATTTACCATCGAATGTAACAGAGGAACCATCGGGTTAAAAATCTGACAGAGGAACCATCGGATTAAAAATCTGACTCAACAGATTAACCATTTGATGCAAAGGAGGAACCATCAAATTAAAGATCTGATATAATAGATGAACCTTCTTTTGGATAAAATCCTATCAACTATTCCAAAAAGACATGTCCAAGACTTAATTTTTCCAATTAATCATTTATTTGTCGCGATAGACGACCTTTCTGTTAGAAAAAATCTAAATAATGTGCTCTAAAACTATTCCCTTTTTAAACATGAAGTGAGACTTCATCCAATTCAACACCAAGTTGTACTTTTCGCATTTTTGGAGTGCATTAGCCAAATGGGCCAAACAATCATCAATCGAGTCACCCACAACTGAGAAATCATCTATAAATACCTATATAGTATCCTCCACCATATCAGAGAAAAGATGGGCGTCATACAACGCTGAAAGCTGTCGAGAGCATTATAATGTTCAAAAGGCATACTCTTGAGCGGGAACGAACCATATGAAGATATGAAACAACTTTTCTCTTCGTCTTCGAGGGTAATAGAAATCTGATTATACCCCAAATAGCCATCAAGAAAATAATACCATCCTCTGTCCTACAAGACAGTCTAAAAGCTGATCCATGAATGGCATAATAAAGTGATCGTTCTGCATCCAAGTATTCATCTTCTAAAAGTTCATATAAACTCTCCATCCCATAACTGGTGTCATGGGAAATAATGTATTCTTCCCATTAAGGACCCAGTAATCTCACCCTTCTTCGACACGCACTAAACTGGGCTCATCAATTTGCTTTCGGTAATAGGATAAACTACACCTGCATCTAAACACTTGATGGTCTCCTTCTTCACCACCTTTTGCATAAGTGGATTCAAAAAACGTTGATGTTCAATTCTAAGCACACACTCTAGTTCTATCCAAATCTTGTGAGTGCAAATTCAGGGTGAAATACCGATAATATTTGCAATAGTACAACCAACAACACATTTAAACCTCTACAATACTGAGATCAAGGCCTCAACTTGTATATCCAAAAAATTGCCACAATAATAACCAGCAAGGTATTGTTCTCCCCAAGAATGCTAACGTAAGTGAGAAGGGAGCGGCTTTAATTCCAAGATTGGTGGCTTCGGTCTATTCTTCAATTCAAGATCAAACTACTTTAGCGCATAAGAATAAGAACCTCTGCTAATAAAAGCACTCACTATCTCATCATACTCATCGATAATGTCACTATCAAAGTTCATGATCACTGTTACTAATGCCTCTACACCAAGTCTCACTACAACATTTTAGTCCTATTGCCACTCTTTTAAAGTGTGACCTAAAATAGTAGAAAGTGTGACCTTTGATCAAAGGCTAAACTTTTGACCTTCAGAAAACACTTTTTAGGGGGTGGCCTAAACAGACGTAACCTTTGATCAAAGGCCACGCTTGTCATGTGTTGCCATATCAGCTACACTTAAAAAGTGTGGCCATTAAGGTATAAAGGCCACGCTTGGCAACTTGCCATTGGAAACACTTTTATTTGATATTGGACACGCTTACTAGTGTTTCCTTTGTTTTGCTATTGGGAACGCTTCACAACCGTAGCCTTTTATAACACCTCTATAACAATACTTAAAAAATGTGGTCTTTATTACTAGCCACACTTAAAAAATGTGGCCTTTTTCTTTATTATTAGCCACACTTCAAAATCGTAGCCTTTTATACGTCCTCTATAAGGACACTTGTAAAGTGTAAGAATGTTTTAAATACATGCCATAATTTAATAACAAAGCCACACTTTTGAAGTGTAGCAATATTGCCTAAAATTTGATAGTTCAAGCCACATTATACAGAAACCTGGTCTTTTAATATGACGTTCTATACATGTTAATTCCATAAGTAGATTACCAGAGACTCGTCACTCTGGATCAAAAAATTGTGTGGCAAAATCCACCACACCTCAGCTTCACCCTTCTATTTTTATGTACAATTGGGGCAGGCAGGCTTAAAAATTACATAGTTGGACATTTGCTAATAAAACTAATCTATGCCTTTCCTGAGTGATGGATTATATACCTGTAACTATATAGAAAATAAAAGGAAAAAGGAAGTTTAATGCCCTTCTTTTGCCATGGCTGCTTGTCTTGATGAATCACACCGCCAGAACCCCTCGTTCCAGGAGCAAGAATTTGAGCTTTCATGTAGTTCTCCCACTAGTTGTTTCTCGAAATTACTTCTCATGGTTAATTCAGCCTTTGCTGCCATGTTGATACCGAATCTAATGGAAGCCCACCTGCCAACACTCGAGGGAGAAAATAGGTTGTCTATTGAAAATCCATTCAAGTTGAAAACTTAAACAAAAGCAAAAAAAAATAAACCAATGTCAAATGATATCCGCATGAGTGTAAGTTTACCCTGAAGGATCAAAAAGAAAATCCATGTCAGCCCTGGAAAGTTGAGGTGTTGATACAACACTACTCCGGTCTGCATTAGCTAAAACAAAGGAAGAAACGAAAATCCTTCTTCGTGCAGAGTTCCAAGAAGAAACGAGTGTGGAAATACATGTATACCAGTAGGAGTCAGAACTCCTGAATTAGGCATGCTGGTTCTCTGGAACCTGAAACTTCTCAGAAGTACACTCCAACCAAAATATTGTAGTCCATGATTCTCTCCTGTTCATGGAAATCACAGTCGCGGTCCACTTGCCTGTGCAATAGAAAGTTCAGCATACTTTATGAAAGGAGAAACTGAAGGTAAACTTTGGAGTACAGTTTGACACTGGCTTAGGCTACATGTCTATGACTATGGTGAGCTTTTTAATGTTGGAACATCAAGCATAAAGCTCTACTGACTCCTCTTATAAAAAGTAATAGAAGAAACTTTCTCAGTCTAGTTATCCTCTTTTCAAACCTCTTATGCTAAAAAGTACTTAGTATTGACAGACCAAAGAGATAAGAGTACTTTGTTGATTCCAAGCCACAGTTAGTGTATCCAATATTAACACTTGAAATAAATAAGCCACCTATTATTTATAATAACCAAATCAGGCATAAAATCTAACAAGAAAACATCTGCTAGTGGCATAAATTTTTTGGTTTCCTCGGCATATACCCCTTTCTTCTTGGAAGAACTACGGCAGGTAGCAAAAAAATCAAGCTTTTAAATGACAGATAGCGAAAAAAAAACTACCTGCAGAACTCTTGGAACCAAACTTTCTGCAGTCTGAATATAAAAATTGAGATCCATGTCCTTGAGGGTAGTAGTAGAGTCTATTTGGGATTCAGCTTTCTCAGTGAGATGAACACGGGAAGAACCTTTCAAGTCAAAACACCTGTGAATGGCATACTCAGTACAAAATAAGTTCCCCATTATGACAAAGCGAACCTGCTCATCAGTTATTATCAAGGACAAACTCGATTAAAAGAAAAGGACAGACAAACTCGATGCAACAAAAGCATGAACTTGTCAAATACCGTACCACAAGATATTATTCTAGTTGCATCATATACCTTCTTCTGAGTAGGTCCAGTTATCTTCACATAATGAAGGCCAAAAAATTTGATAACTAGAGTGTTCTCAAATGCCCGAACATGATTGTAATAAGCTGGAAGCATTCCTAAAAGAACCTGCAGTTGTGTGAATGAAGCCCCATTATGCAATTTACTTAAATGACATTAATGACTGGTTCTAGATTAGTTATAAAGGCGTTCAGTTTAAAGTTGAAAGGAGAAAAAGATTCAGACTGCAAAGGTTTCACTCTAACAATCGACAAGCAGCAACTTAACTTACTTTTACTTCTGCGTTCCTTAAGGTCTTTATAATGTACTTGTCATCATTGGTCAAGTAAAAAAAGCTTCCACTTTTTCCTAGGGATGAGAGCTCTCGAAATGCATCATTTCCACATATAGATATCGTATATCATGTAATTAGCTGGATCCACTTTAAACAATGTCCTAAGGGTCCTGAAAACATAGTTATCTTTAGACTAAGTTCAACCGATAGGTATAATGCTGAAATATTCTCAATACTGATCTATTTTAATTAAACGAGTGAGTTTTGATGTATCAATTAGTGGTGTATGTGAAATGCAATGGTAGTGCAATATTAGCACCATGTACCTACAACAACCCATTAAGCTCAATACTATTCATACTTTGCTTCAGTTATGCATTTGAACTAACATATACATTAGCGGTTCATTCAAAATAGTTCATTTATTTCAGGATATACTGTATCAACTCAACCTGAAAACAAACAGGCAGTAATCCTTCTATTTAAACTCACACGACTGGGGTAGAGGAGTATACTTGGATCCTTCTGTATGGAACTTTGTCAAGTACCATAATCAATACTAACCTTCATCCATGACATCTGCAACTGGATCAGCAGAATCTTCCCAATCGTCTGGTATCCATTCACCTTCCTCGAGTTCGTATGTGCTGTCAATCCCTGCACCGTAGAGGTAGAATGACAAGCAATTCTGTAGTTCTATTCATATTTTGAGAAAATCAGAAACCTAGAACCAACCAACAGTTGACGAATGTGCGTGATCTGTGTCATTTATTTCTGGAGCCACTGTTATGTCTGATTTGGCAACTTGAGTGGTATAATTAGTCAGATAAAGTTCAATGAGAGTATCTTCGAGCCTGAAAGTAGGTGTATTACACCAGTTGGGAAAGAAAAACAACTACAAGAACAAAAATACTAGCTAATTAACTAAACAGTGTTTTACCACTCTGAAGGCGGTGGTGGGTTTTCTGGAAGCTTGCAACTGGTATCCTCCAAGTGATCTTCTTAGAGTGAAATAGAAAGAGAATGTAAGCGATCGCCAAGTGCAAATGACTTCTGAATAATAAGAAATAATCCTTATAACACCTAAATAGTTCTCTAATGAAAGGATGAAGCAATTCGAAGGACAACCATTATACTTGGGGTGAGAATATTACTGACAATGACAAAGGACTGATAGCCAGAGGGATCAACAGTGAGACAGTAAATAAAAAAAATTACGGACATCATAATTCATAAGTGAAGAAATTGCATGAAGAAATATCTTACATCCATGATCCAACACTTCTCTCAAGCCAAATAGATCATCAAACAATAAGAAAAACTGATTCAGTAATGATTCACCTAGCTATGACTCACAAGAAACTGCTATGATTCATTCAAATCCAAATGGACATGAAAAATATTTCACCAACCAGAATATAGGAAACAGAAGAATGGTCCCTAGTAATGGCTCCACATCTATATATTTTAGAAATAGTTACGGGTTCAGTAGAATCCAATAGCTTTTGCCCGAACACATAATATCTTCTATAATAATAGACAGGCAAGTAAACTTATTTACCTTCAGAGAACTCAGTAGAAAGTAGTTCCACTGCTTGACTCACATTTTCACCTAACATATTGATGTCTGCGTCTACCTCATCTTTTCTACACTCCGTAGGTGCAATGCTCTGACAACTATTCATTTCACCATAACTATTTTGAGGTACAATAGCAAACTAGCTTAACATAAATCAAACCGAAAATCAACTAGGCAAACATTTAAATATTGTAAATTTTACGCAGAAAAAAGGGAAAAAAATCTACCTTAGAAGACTCTATCGGAACAGAAGTACCACTTTCAAATTTGTAATAAAGGCCATCATTACAACTATAATACCAGCCTGCTTGAGGATCATGATAAAATCCAGTGCTGCATCAAAGAAAAACAACATTAACTCGTTAGGATTAGTAAGCTAAGATCTAGCCCTCATTTATTATTATCAAAAGACCACAGGACATTATGTCTAGCGATATAAATTCGAAGAAAAAAATGCAAAACCATACCTTTTAGAAAAAGAACGATTATAACGATTGATCTCAAAAATAATTACTCCATATATCTACTGAAAGAAGTCTAAATTTTAGAAAACTTAGATTAAATTAAGGGGTTACATGAAATAAAATGAATCCATGCCCTAATTTGAGAAGGACAACAGAAAAGAGGAATGGAATTAGAGATTAATACAATAAATTAAATCAAATTAAAAAGAAAAAAACAGAAAAATGCACTGAGCATATTAATAAAGGTGAGAAGTTTCATCCCAAACGAACTGATCTCGGGAATCGTGCAGAGAGGTTGTTTCCAATGAACAGGGAATTACCATACTTAGCAAGGCTAGAGAGGCTGTTTCCGATGAACTTTTGACAACCAATTACACCAACAAGACAGTAAGATAACCGAATGTGGGTAGAAAATAGACAATGGTCCATTATTTATTCAATTCATTGCATCCATCATTTGTATACACAAACAAACATAAATCCCACCAACTAAATAGTGCTAAGATAAACACTAGTAAACCCTTTAATTCAATTATGAAGAAACGAACAACTACAGCTAAGAAACTATGGAAACTGATGTCTACAATCTGTAGAACAGTCATTACGCTCAATATATGTGTTATATTTAGGGATGTATTTAGGGATGTACTATTTTCTCCCATCTAATGCTTTAATATTCCCTTTTACTACTACATGACATAACTAAGAGGAGAAAATTAAGATAAAATTCTCAATTTTCCAGTTCCAACAAACAATATGTAAACAAAATGAAAAGGGGATAGAGGGTTTGAATATTGAAACTTGAGGTAAACTTACAGCTTGATTGGCTTTCGTCCAAACAAAATCAATCGAAATTCACCTAGGGTTTTATTGAATTGCAGGGGTTTATAAGCACAAAACCTTCTTTTTTTTGCCCATCGCCGGCGGTAGGGATGACTCTTCCTCGCTGGCCATAGTCTTGATGCCCGTAATCTCAACCCTAGCTGCTAAAGTAAACGTTCCCATTTTTTATGACTTTTTTTTTGCAAGTAAATCTTGCAAACAAGAATTGCCCCACCATTGAAAGAAGTAAAAACAACTGAAAACAGAAAATAATTAATGGTAATCCAAAACTAACAATATCATAAGCATCACTGTAAAAGTTTCAGCATAAAAAAGGACAAACACAGCAAAATTAATCCAAAATCTCCCAACCAAATCGGTCTTTAAATGAAACTAACAAAATATAAACTCCATTACCGTAGACGGCAACCAAAAGGGTAAGTAGTTCATCTGAAAATCAACGGTAAGATTTCTGGAACCTAGAACGAGCACCACGACCACCAAACTTCTTAGGCTCACATCTTCTGGGATCAACAACAAGCAAAGTCCTATTATACCTAATCAAAATATCCTTAATCTCCTTCTTCTGCTGCTCATCAACAAACTTCTGGTAAAAGGCAACAAGGGATTTTGCAATGGACTGACGAATACCGTAGATCTGAGAAGTTTTTCCACCACCTTTAACACGGATACGCATGTCGACTCCAGCAAAACGGTGATGACCTAAGAGGAGAATAGGTTCAAAGGCTTTGCAACGGAGGATTTCAGGTTGAACAAGCTCAATTGGAACACCGTTGATTTTGATCAAACCACGGTCGCGCTTGCAGTGCGTGATAGCTATTGCTGTCTTCTTGCGACCGAAGCATTGGACAAATTCTGCCGCAGCTGGTGTTGCTTCTGCCTTCTGCATTTTGGGGGATTGTGAATGAGAGAGAGGAAATGGTAGTCCGTTTTTTATGACTAATTATGTTAATCTCAAAAGATTGTTTAAAGTTTTTATTCAAAAACTTATTTTGCTCAAAAAAAAATATTTTATTATTTTTTGACTAATGTTTTATGATTTTTTTTTTTTGTAATTAGAAATTGAAGGAAAAAATATATTGGAGGGAATATAATATTTTGATATAAATTTTGGAAAATTTATAAGGCAACACTTGTAAATTGTTGTTTTAAAATAATGAAAATAGCCACATTCTAAAAGTGTGACCATATTTGTAAAAGGCGTTGCCAATTATATAATAATATGGCAACACTTATAAAGTGTAGCCTATAATATTAAAGAGCACGCTTTACAAAAGTTGACCAAATTATTGTGGCTTAAAGCTAAAACTTAAAGGCTATATTTTAAAATCGTGCCCGAAAATATTTTAGGCAACACTTTACAAGTGTTATCCCAATTTAGTTTAGCCTTAGGTCCAAAATGTTGTAGTGTCTCTCCTCAATAGGTACACTCATCGTATCATCCTTTATAGTGCGTATCACAGACACCACGCGCATGTCTTTTGGTTATCGCGTCAAATGACCCACATTGAAAGTAACTTGTTCATTATTGAGCCTGAATTTTATATGTCCCATCTCCATATCAACCAAAGCCCTACCCGTGGCAAGAAAAGACCTTTCTGAGATAATGGGGACATCAAAATCCACCTTATAGTCGAGAATTACAAAATCAGCCAGGAATACGAAGGAATTTACTTTCACCCAAACATCACACAAAACTTCAATTGCCCGGTCGGCTATTAATAATCTCATCGGTGTCGACTTAGGTGACCCCAACCCCAACTGCTTCTACACAACTAGCGACATCTGTTTAATACTAGCTCCCAAGTCATATAATGCGTGTACAAAATTAAGTGACCCAATAGTGCAAGAAATAGAGAAAGCTTTGGGATCCTTTTTCTTCTCAACCAAAGTTTAGGAAGCAATAATACTGTAATGGCTCATATTATCAGTGAGCTCAAAAATCACTGTCCTCTTCTTCGATACTAAATCCTTAAAGAAAACACCAATCGATTTCTTTATAGTGCAGTCGGTCATCAATAATCTCATCGACGTCAGCTTAGGTGACCCTAACCCCAACTGCTTGTACACAACTAGCGACATCTAATTACTACTGGTTCCCAAGTCGCATATGCTCATACAAAATTCAGTGACCCAATAGTGCAAGGAATAGAGAATGCTCCGAGATCTTCTTTCTTCTCAACCAAAGTTCGGGAACCAATAACACTGCAATGATGCATATTATCAACGAGTTCAAAAATCAATGTCCTCTTCTTCGTCACTAATTTCTTAATGAACTTTACATAACCGGGATCTGCTCCAATACTTATACAAGAGGGATATTTACAGAGAATTTTTTTAACATCAACATGAATTTCTGATATTTCTCTTGTTTCTTCTTCTTTTTTAACCTTTGAGGAAAATATGGGAGAGGTCATGGAGTGATTTTTAAAATTAGTTCGACATCCTTACCCTTTCCTATATCAATCTCAACTCCTCTTTTAAGACCTATAGATTTTCATAATATCTCAGCATTATTCACCAACTTCTCAGTTTTAGCTTCGGGCGCATCATCAATATCAATAGTATCATCCCTTACCTTATCAACTACCAGCATAGGAGGATTAATAGTAGCCTTACCACTCTGAGTCGTGATGGCTAAACAACGATTGTCATTCTTCATATTCTGATGGTGTTACTCGAAAGAGTGCCCTGTGATGCTAATTTAAAGTAGCCGACATCTGACCAAACTGTTGCTTAAGCTACTTAATCGCAGTAGTATGTGATTCTACTTTCTGGCTCAATCCTAAAATATTTGCCTTAATATCTTTAAGGCAACTTTCTTGACTATCTGAACCATTAACCAGCTTCGCAACCAATGCTTCCATCCTTGAATCAGCATCATGATCCTCGGTGAAACATACGCACCACTCTTCTCTTTATACTCATTCTTTTTCCTTCATTCACCATCTCTCTCCACTCATGTCCCTATACCTATCTCCAAAATAGTTCTTCTCTTAATTTCCTTGCATCTAGTTCCAAGTGTTTGGATTGGACCCTTGGTCCTTGGCTCAGAAACCCAACATCTCTCTATCCAAATACTTAGTCTCCTTCTCATAGTCAGACTCATCATGTCTAACAAACTTACCTCGCATGCTCACTGTTTTTATTTTTTTCATCATTCATAGTTGTAAACAGCTTGGCCAGTAACTCGATATATGGCCTCGGTTATACTAACTTTTGAGCTACTATATCATGTGAGGCTCTCTGCTCAATGGAAGCACCAATAGCATAAGTACTGACTCCTCTTTCCGCCTCTTGAGTATGCCATCCTTGGTTGGTTTTAGAGAACCGATCTAAGATTTTCGTAGCTAACTCCCAACGAAGTCTCATAAAAACCCCACCAGTAATAGTATTAATAATAGCTTTGGTGTTTGCATTCAGGGCTCTATAGAATTTCTCAAGCAAATTCCTTACAAAAATTCTGTTATTGGGCACATTCATCAACTTCTTCTTGAATGTCAACCATATCTCATGCAACGCCTCTAAATGCAATTGCCTAAAATTATAAATCTTATCCTTCAACTGCGACATTCTAGAAGGTAGGAAGAATCTATCCAAGAATTATGTTCGCAACTTATTCCAAGAGGTAATGGACCTACGAAATAGTTTCCCTAACTATAACGTTACTTCACCCGTAAGAGAGAATGGAAACAACTTGAGTCTCAAAGTTTCGTGACTCACCCAGGTAGATTATACGAAGTGCAAATCCCAATAAAATTCATAATGTGTATGTTTGCTTCATCCATTAACAAACCAACAAACACACCCTTCATATTAAGTAACTGAATCATAGAACTTGTAATGTCAAACCTCACTCCTTAGGGAAACTCAGGAGGAATGCTAGCTCCTATCTCAATAGGTTCAACATACCTTAAGTCTTCTTCTGGATCATCAAAAACTGGTAAATACTGATAAGCTGGGGTGGTTGAGCTCTATCCCTTCTAAATCTATCTTTTTCGAATGCTAATCGGCAGTCTTCTTCTTGTCTCGCTCTTTTCTCTTAGGATACATGTCGGGTATTTGCCAACCTCATATTATATTCAGCAATTAACAGCACAATGTTTTGTGCGATTATTTCTTGAACACCATGCGGAGTTGGTAGATTCAAATTTGGATCATCTTGAACCCCATCATGGCGAACTCCATACTCATGTTTTTCCATCTTAAGATTCTGTCATAAGGTTCGCTCCAGATCAAGATCAAGTAGGATCAAAGGATTGACTTGACTCTGAGTACTAGGAATACACCCCAAGAACAATAGAAAACCAAAAACCAACAAACTCAATTAATTAATCCGTAATTGTATTCCCCAGTAGCCGTGCCAAAATTTTATATCACCCCAATTATACCTCCTAAAAAGTATAACGCGGTCACTGTCAAATAAAAAACCCAATAAAGGTTGGGGTCGAACCCGCAGGGAATAAGACAAATCTCTAGCAATAAATTGCTAATATAGTCAAAAAGTCTCAAACGTAAATGGAGGATTTTTGTAAGAGCAGTAGTAGTAGTAACAAATTTTGATCACTTAGGTTAAAATCAATATGAAACGAATACTAGGACTGTGTTCTCCCTTACTTCCTAACTCTGCAAATTTATCATGATCGTCAAACTATCTTGGTACCTTGCATGCAGAATCTAACAAGTTATATATCACCAACCATATCTCATCACCTTTTAGTGAGTTTCATTGATATCCTCTTGGTCTCAGAGTATCGCATTACTAATCCTTGTCCTGGATCTCAGATTAACTATCTCCTCTTAGTCTCAAGTTAATTAGATAAAGGTTGGTAGCTTCAAATTACTGTTGTAATCTTCTTTTCCTAATTTCAACCTCTCTCTTGATTTAGTATCGAATACACGTAGGTTTTTAGCGTCTGCAGTCTCTAAGAAAGCAATCAATACGAGGAAAACCACAATATATGCATAAACACCGATCAAGAAAGACTTTGTACTTTCCCTACTTTGTTATTCCATCAGGGTTTCCGCAACCCTAGTTAAGAGGTTTAGCCGCTCATGTTTACAATACTACACATAGAATTCATCATAGAAAGCATATGAATAATCTCACAATAAATTAAAAATGAAAACCAAAAGCTCAAATTAATCTCAAACCGTAAAAGTCAAGAACAAGAATGTCAAGATCAAAACTGTATCTTAGAACTCGATATAATGTTGTAAGCATGTAAAGTTCATAATCTAATAGCAAAACATCAATTGGGTATTTATAGGATACATCAAAAACCTAAAATTCTAACCATAACAAAATAGGAAAACTAAGTCGGCACCTGCCTGTGACCCCACTTACAGGCCGTAGGTACTACCTACGGACCCTAGGTGTTCATATGTCTCAAAGAAAAATCCAAGTTTCAGATACCTACTTACGAGGGTACCTACGGGGGCCGTAGGTACCACTTATGCCCTGTAAGTAAGCCTTTGTAAGTCTCAGAAACAACTCCAACTTTCAGAACCTCAGACTGTTACTTACGACCCAACCTATGGGGGGCGTAAGTACTACTTACTACCCGTAGGTGGGTCCGTAAGTAGCCTCTCAGCTACACTTCATCTCTTTTCTCTTGCTATGCTCCAAAACCTATTTTCCTACAAAACCAACATAAAAACACATCACATCTAACAAAAAGGACCTAAGTATTTGCATAATTTTCGGTTTTAAGCATCGAAAGTATCATGAAACCATGACATATTATTGATCTCACCTTCAACTTGCGGAGGTGTATTGACGCATAACTCTAACTCACTATGGTCATGCATATTTTGTTGTATTGTTGCTACACTTTGCTTTATTATGTAGATTTTCATTGTTAGTTGGTTACCTTTCCGCATATAGAATTAGTATTAGACGTTTGTTATTTACAGTCACTATAAATTCCTCTCTAATAATATATGAGTTATTATTGATCTATCATTTTGTAATTAAAGTGTCTCTGACATCATAAATAACAGAGAAGCTTTCATAATTTCTTTAATCTTGATCATCTTTGTGCTGGACATATTTGTTTACCTCTAAAGCTTGTTGTATGTATCAATACTCATTCCTTTTTTACTACTATATTAAAGGGGAGAAATAAAGAATACAATCGATTCAAAAAGAGCATTAAAATAATCACTGAGGGGGGAGAATTACATTAATTGATTGATTTCACTTAATTACGAAATAGAAAAATTGACTACACTTGTACGGAAGAAGATAGAATTCAATAAATTAGACAGTTAAACGAGAAACCTAAATCTATTATTAACTAGATATGCTAACACGGGTCTAATATATATTTTTTTAATTTTAATGTATGTGACGTAAATAGAATTTAGATAATTAATCATTAAAATAATTTAAGTTTTTAATTATTGTGATTTATAAATTTTTTCTTCTATTTCAATTTAAGTAACAATGATATAATTTCGAGAGCCAGCCAAATGTTTTATATTTTTAAAATTTTAAAATTATTAATTATGTGATTTATAATATTTTTTACATAATTTTTCAATAAGATATGAATACTCGCTTCTTCCCAATTTATGCGGCATAGACAAAATTTTGGCAATCAATTAATTTTTTAAATATTTTTCTTAATTATTGTTATTTACAGTACTTTATATTTCATTTCAAATAATAGATGTTGCTTTATATCTTCCTCTGTCCCGTCCCAATTTATATGACACTAATATAATTTTGATAGTCAATCAAATTTTTTATGTCGACATATCATCTTGTTACTCTTAATTTTCTAATACATAAATGACTTATAATAACGGGTGGTATAGTAAAATCATCATTTGAAGGACAATAATTTAATTTAAAACATCAAGAGTTAATTTCACATTTTATGTCTATTTTATCTTTTTTATTAAATATTATTTATTTTCTTAATACCTAGATGACTCATAATAATCAATTAAGAGCAATTGATTATGTTATAATTTTATCCAATAGTAACCATCGATAACTCACCGAAATAGTATATTAATTAAATACGGGATGTTATATTTTGCATATACAAAATATGATATTATTAAATATTATTGGATAGTGCATTATGTTTATCTCTCACAATAATAAATTTTATTATATATTTTTCTTTATTTTCTTTTTTACTCGATACATATTGACCCAACACAAATCTTAAGAAAATATTCATTAGAAATTTATTTTATTAAATTTATTAATTTTGTACTTTAAAAATTTTGAAGTTAAATTTAAATATTGGTATTTCTATATGAGAAAAAAATAACTTTGAAATTTAAATTTACTAAAATAAATAAGTAACAAAAATTAATTTTGAATATAAAAGTCAATTAAAATAATAAAATTGATTTACTATAAATATTTAGTTGCAATTAATTAAGATAAAATTATTACATTATTAAATTACATAAATTTAAGATGCTATATTTTGCATATACAAAATATGATATTATTAAACATTATTGGATAGTGCATTATATTTATCTCTCGCAATAATAAAATTTTATTATATATTTTTCTTTATTTCTTTTTCACTTGATACATATAGACCCAACACAAGTCTTAAGAAAATATTCATTAAGAATTTATTTTATTAAATTAAATTTATTAATTTGTACTTTAAAAATTTAAAGTTAAGTTTAAATATTAGTATTTTCATATGAGAAAAAAATAATTTAAAAATTTAAATTTACTAAAATAAATAAGTAAGAAAAATTAATTTTGAATCTAAAAGTCAATTAAAATAATAAAATTGATTTACTTTAAATATTTAGCTGCAATTAATTAAGATAAAATTATTATATTATTAAATTACTTAAATTTAAATAATTTAAATTAAATCTTTGAAAAGTAGAGGGCAATTTTGTAAATAAATAAAATAAGGTGGACTTTTATTTAAGGGAATAGTCTGTAATTAAATGAAAGATTGTGGATCTTTTTAAAAGTTATTAATAAGGTATAATTAACATATCACAAAAGACAAATTCTTTAAGCAGATATGTTGAAGTTCACACTTCTGTATTAGAAGATAATATTAAGAAAATACGTATCGAGAATTGATACATTAACGAACAACTTCTAAGAGAATAAATATCAGACATGATTGATCCATAAGGAAAAAAAACAATAATAGTTAAACAAATGTAAGGAATACCCACCATTGATAAAGGAGATATCAAATACGTTTAAATATAAAAAAAAATATTGAGTGTCATTAATTATTGGTGTATTTTATTATTAAAATAAAAATATTAAAGTGCATGACAATTAGTAAGGATAAAGTGAAAAAAATAATGTTATTATTCTTGTAACTTATCATATTATCTTTTTATGTTAATGGATATAAATTAACAAGAATGTGGTTAATTATTTTGATGTAACTCATGGAACCATAATGTCATTGTCTCCTATTAATTGCCCCACGAATTTTCAAATGACTATCCTCATTCTAGACATTTGTTTGTGGAAGAAATTTTACACCTATATAAAAGATGTTTTTTTCCTTGTATTGATACGGGATAAATATGTTAACTATGGAAAAATATATAGTATATACTGAGTTAAGAGTAGTGAAATAGAGAGTTGAGATAAAGAAAATATTCTAAATCTTCGGCTATATTCGCTATACAAAAGACAGTTTTATATATTGAAAAAAGGTGTTGTTATGGTGGAGCTTTGGACTCTTCGAGTTGTACATCTTGATGAGCTGTTGTATTTTGGAGGGGACAAATCAAGAATTGATATTGCTAGATAGGTGTAGATTATATCGTAGTGGGCTTGAATCTCCTTAAAGAAAGTGCTATATTCGCGTTTCAGCCAAGAAGAAGGTTATTTTATTTTCTTCATTTTTATTTTTGAATTGTAATTTTATTGTAATTGTGGTATATTACATAAATAATTTTAAGGAGATTCATGTTTTTTTAAAATTTGAAAAATTAGGATATCAAGATGGGAGATCTCAACATCTCAAAAGTCACTAGACTCTTTAAGAGATAAAAGGAAGAGATAAAAGTAAATTACTTTTCTATTTGCTCAACTCAAGCAAAGAAAAGATAAAAATAAATTTCTACTTGTTGTGGAGAAAAGTTTTATAAAAATTATTTACTTAATATTTTTCATGAATAAGTAATAATATTTTTCATGAATATTTAATTTTATTAAATTCTCAAAATAGTAGGGATTAATGAAATGAAAAAATATCATTATAAAAATGTGATGTTCATACTTTTGAGAATGAGTTAAAATAAAAAGTGTTTAAAGTGTATATTTTAGTCTTGAAATAAATCCCATGTTGCTATTATTAGATATAAAGAAGAGTTGATTTCGACGTGACAACTTCTTGGCATTTTAACAAAGCTCAAAGGTTGTTTAGTCATTAAACATAGATTTTTATTGAATTTAATGCTAAAAGACCTGGTAAGTAGCCATCAAAAGTAATACTCTAATTCAAAGTTGGACGAAAATATCCAAATGACAATATGTAATCACAAATAACACTTCATATTCCTACTTTTTAAAATAAAAATTAATTTCTTACTTCTGGGACCCACAAAATTGTACTTTTCCAGGTTTCACTTATCTTATGCATTTTTGGTAAATAGAGTAGGGGTGGACGTTCGATCGGTTCGGTCTGATTTTTTAATATCGATTCGGTTTATTGATTTTTGGATTGATAAAAATGACATCCATAATCAAATCGAAATAAATTCGGTTTGGTTCGGTTTTTACAAATTCGATTCGGTTATTTTAGATTTTTATTTCGATTTGAAATATTAAAGTAATTAGCCTCTCTTTTTCATAATTGGACATTTAAAATTGATGTTTTTTTGTTAGAAAAAATATTTTTTTCAAACCTGTTTTTCATTCTCAAATATAAATAACTATAAATAGCTCAACATGGATGAAACAAAATGAAATAATCATAAGCTTAAAATAATACATAACGTCATTAATCATTACATATAATATAACCTTGCATAAATAGTTCATAAAACAGTCCAAAGTCACCAAAATAGTCCATAAAATATTTGATTCACTAAAATAATCCATAAACAGCCTGCGGCGTATGCGAGTTTGCTGTTAAATGTTAATTGTGAATGTGAATTACTAAATATTATATATTTATATATATATATATATATATATATATATATATATATATATATAAAAAATAGATATATAATAAAATATATATATATATATATTATTTATTTATTTATTTATAAAATTTTGATTTTTCGGTTTAATCGATTTTTTTTAAACCAAAAACCGAACCAAAAAACCAAAATTTTAAAATTACAAACTGAATTCGATCCAAAAAGCCGAAAAATCGAAACCAAAATTAAATTTCGATTTAGTTTTTTGGGTTTTTCGGTTTAAACCAAAATATGCCCACCCCTAAAATAGAGGATGGTTTTCATGTCAATTGATTAACTCTCAAAATTAACAATTTAAAATATTTAAAAGACATCAATAAATTAATTAACTTTATAAATTTTATGAAGCCACGTAAATTGGTATAGAAGAAAAAATTCGATAAATCACAATCTAAAATATTTATAATTGACTTCGAAATTATATTAATGCTGTAAAAAATGAAACAAAGAAAGTAACATATATCATTTGAAAATTACATAAAAAGTATTATAAATTATAATAGTTAACAACTTAAAATATTTTAAAATATATATTAGAAAATTTGATTGACTATTTAAACTTAATTGTATTACATAAATTGAGATAAAGATGTATTATGTTTTTGGCTCTAAATGAGTATTTTCAAAGAAAAGAAAATAATGTGACTAGCCATTTGACATGAAATATTAGAGTGAGATAAATTTCATTCTCGAAATGAAAAAAAAAAATCATAAAACATATGCTGAAAATTTTTCTTGATAAGTCACATTATGGTAAAAGATTGTTGCTACAATTTTATTATTTATATGAGTCTTGCAATGTCTTTTTATTTATTATGTGAAAGTGGTGTGATAAATAAAAAAAAAAGAGTTTGCTAGCCTGATAAAATGAGATAGGTGGCTAATTTCACTTGGCTTGATGTTATGTACGCAGAAAAAGTACTTAGCAGGTACAAGCAAACCATATATATTTACTTGGTACACAAGTTGAGACTTATTTTATTATAAAAAAGACTATTCTTGCATACTTAAAAGTGTTTTTTATGCAATAAAACTTTTGATGTTATTTGTTGAAATTAAAAAAATTATTATTCGCTAACTCTATTATGGCAGTTGGACTAATTATTTTTAGGATCAACTAGTGAAAAGTGAATTGATCAATCACATTATTTTAAGAAATTAATTTATCTAGTTTTGAGTTATTATGATAGCATTAATATTATTGGTAGAGTTTGGTGTTGTTATTATAAAAGTAAATTCAGACCTGCGAGAAAAAAGTAATATCATGATATTATATTTGACAAGTGGTATCATTAACATTGATTATATCAAATTGTATGATTATCTTGCAGATGAATTAAGCAAGATCTTGACAAGATAAAGGGTCTGAAGCACATCGAGGAGAATAAATAAAGCCTTTAAAAAATCACGAGTTATATATGAGGAAACCCAACCTAGGAATTAGAGTTCCTATAATCAGGTTCAATGAAAAGATGAATCATATGATGGCTTAATGTAGGATAGCCTATTGTTTAATCCTTCCTATGATGTGAGTGCATTTTGTTCCTGGAATGATTTGTGAAGGTTGAGTCTAAGAACTCTTAATGAAATTTTGTATCTCGTATGAGTGTGATGTTGAAATTTCCACCCATGACAGATTTCGCCTAAGTGAGTGTAAGTAGGCTGCTCATATGAAAATTGAGCTTATTCTCAAAAGTAATTCTTTTTATTCTTATTCATTCTTAGTTGTAGTTCCTAAATTGATTTTTTTCTTTTTTAGGGCCCCCTGTCTTTAGAACGCTTTGCTTGGAAACTATAATAGAATTTTATGTCAATTGAGTAAGTTTTTCTTAAAGTTGTGTCCAACCGTCATGAAAATTCGGATAACATAAGCCCGTAATGTGTTGATTAATAAAGCATATGTCAACACCTTGATTGTTGTGTGTGAGCAGTGATACTTTATTTCTCTTAAGTAGTCATAGTTCAAGTTTGAGACCACTACTGACTCTGGAGCAAAAATTATTGTTTTACTAAGTGAAGATTCAGCACAGAGCACACCTTCATTATGCACAATAATCTCCCTTCAACTAAATTAGTTATAACCTCTTATTTCAGTATTAAAATAAATGAGGGAATGTTGGTGCATAATTAAAATAAAAAATTAAAGTGCATTACAATTAGTTGGCATAACGTGGAGAAAGTGGTTTCATTATTTCCGTAAATCACCATATTATCTTTTTGTGTTAGTGGAAATAAATTGACAAGAACATGATCAATTATTGATGTAACTCATGGAATCACAATGTGATTATCTCCTACTAATTGTCCCACTAATTTACAAATGACTATCCACATTCTTGACATTTATTTGTGGAAGAAATTTTATACCTATACAAAGGATGTCTTCTTTCTTATATTGATACAAGAGAAGTATGCGAAGTGTGAAAAAATATTGGAGTATATAGTGAGGTCAGTGAAGTGAAAGAGAGAGTTTATCCAAAGAAAATATTTTAAGTCTCCGGCTACATTCGCTATAGAAAAGAGAGTTTTATATATTGACGAAAGGTGTTCTATGATGGAACTTTGGACTCTTCAATTTATATATATATATGCATGAGTTGTACATCGTGATGGGTTGTTGTATCCTGAAGGGGACAAGTCAACAATTGATACTACTGGATTGGTGTAGATTATGTCGCAGTGAGCTTGAATTTTCTTAAAGAGAGCGAAATATTCACGCCTCAGCCAAGAAAAAATTATTTTATTTTCTTTATTTTTATTTTTCAATTGTAATTTATTGTTATTTTGATATATTAAATTAAATTTTTTAAAGAGATTCATGTATTGTTACAGTTTCAAAAATTGAGGATATTAAGATGAGAGATCTCAACATATCAAAATTCACTAGTATCTTCAAGAGATGGAAAGAAAGAGATTAAGGTTAAATACTTTTTTGCTTGCTCAACTCAAGAAAAGGAAAGTGATGTTGGGTGTATTTATGCATTCTATCTCTACTATTCTAATTTTTTTAGCCTTGTTTTGAGGATAATTCATATGATTAATGGGTTGAGAATGATTTTAATGAACATTTATGTGTCCAAGTATGTCTTTACAATGTTTAATAGTGTTTTCACACAAGTTTTGATTCAAATTGATCATTTAGAAGTCAACCGAGAAATTAGTGTGACTAGCTTGAGTTAGGTATTTGCCTAGTCTATCATATTGGGTTATAACGTGTTTAATGAGTTCATAAGGTTATTATTGTGTATTAATATGTGAAACAACTTGTTGGTAATATTCAAGGGTCAACTGGATCAGCACAAGAGTCAAAATAATAAGTTAGAAATCAAAGTATTTGAAGCCTATGCTTAGCTCGTGTTTCTAGTTCTCCGTCTTGGATGTTGTGTTATTTTGAGATCTAAATTATTGTGTTTAATGCTATAGGATTCTTGGTGAATGGATTATGATGATATATGAAGGATTTACAAGCTTCAAATCAAGTGAAAACAACTTAAAAAGGTTTGAAATGGATCACGGAAGCACAAAACACAGCTTGATGCAAATTTGAATACCTGAAATGTATTGGGAGAGTAAGGGAGCGTGAGAAGATATGTAGGCGCGTGCGACATATAAATAGACTCAGAAGGGACCCAAAACATTGTGTACGTATGATATGCGTACGCCGCATGCTCCATTCCTAAGGAATACAACGTACGATGCATGGTCTATTCCACCCCTGGGTATTTCACTCCAATTCGATTCCAACACGGCCTGGACTTGTTCTTTGCTATAAATACAACTTTGTGAACATTTTTAATTATTTTTGGACGTCTTGGACTAGTTGTGGGGCTGCTCAACACTTCTTTTAGGGTTTATATCTCTTAATTTTAGTTTCTTTT